>NW_027107938.1:297192-305053 GCF_000696795.3 Halyomorpha halys | reverse complement strand
AAATAAAATTAAAGTTATATAATGTAAAGAAGTATGAACATATTAGTTATTATTAATTTGAAATTAATAGAACTGTAGGGACATTCCTAATTTTAACGATTCTTGCACATCCCGATCGAGTATTACTGAAGATTTACCTAAATTTCATATGTATTTTTATTATTCTTAGTCTGATTTTTGTTTTTGAAAATTAACATCTTTGATTCATATCCATACATTTGGGATCATATATAAACATTTATATCTGGTGATCTCTTCAGTTATTTAGATTTTGTTAGTGTTTCTGCAATGTTTTTACAATGTGGTCCTTTAAGTAGCTGTGATTGAAAATATTAAAAAAGAACGGTTTAGTACGTAATGAAATATTTTTGAATAATACGGACAGACCATTATTTACGATTAAGTGATCTTGTTAAGTGAATCTGTTTTAGAACAAAAATGACATATTATATAGAATAAACATAACGGCTTTATAAGCTTTTTCAATGCCAAACAATTTCATATAGGATTAGAACACTCAACTCGTAATGAGGAGTATAAGATAATTAATGCCAAATCAAAAGGATAAAAAGCACATACGAACTAATGAAATTATTGAGCCGAGGAAAATGGAAAATATGATTGATTATTAAAATGAGGGGATAAAGTAGAGATAGAGCGAGGGACAGGAGGTAGGCTAGCCCAGCTTAGCATAATTAATGCCGTCACTAATTAATCCTCCTTCATCTTGTTGACTTTTCCGTTCAATCGGATTTTCCTTTCTCTTGGCAAAGATCTATTCTCGGTCTGTTTCTTTTTTGTTCTTAAATGAAGCCCTCAATTTGAATCATTATAAGTTTCTAAGGGAAATTTCTTATTGTGAGAATATCAAATTAAATGAACATATGAGTTTTTTAATCAGCGATATTAGTAATTGTTTATTCAGTTATTGCTCCTGAAAGTAAGAAAACACAGTATTCTTCAAGAAATGAAAAAAAAAATCTAACAATCGAAAAATTTCACTCTCATTTTAAGTTTTAGGCGTCTGAAGACAACTCGTTCCGTTGTCTGTGTATCGTCTGTAGTCGAGTCTGTGTTCGGAAATTGATCAATCAATTTTAATAAAATTTTCAGGAACAGTCCTGATTTGTTCGTGATTTCTCCTATATAGATTATTAATGGTTTTATCAGATTTCCGTACACTAATTTTCCTTTATACACCTATATTTCGAAAACGATTCAGTTCAAATTTGTAGAGTTATTTGTGAAGATATGAAATAGTATAAATTTTATCAAATTTGATTACCCATTTTTGCTTTACATGCTATACGTAAAACTAATATCCTTGGACACTTCTATCACTTTCTCCGGAAATTTTATTTACAAACAAATAATTATAGCAGTTTTAATTTTTACAACCTAATCCCTCAAACGGACGGGGTATACTATCTTTGACTTGTGGCCCGCATGTTAAAATGAAATCAAAATTCTTCAACAAACGACTGCGTTACTATAATTTACAATCGCTTTGTTTATGTAGAATAATTAACTTTTATGAATATACTCCTCGCAAGCATATGGTATAGTAAAAAACGCCTACTTATGGTTTTGTAAAATAGTGTGATATCTAGTTGACCTTTTCACTTCAGTTTTTTTTTTTCCTTAAAATTATATTTGCCTCGCCTCTTTCATTCAAATTGAGTAAATGCGACAATATTGAACAGTAATAGAGCAACAGCTGAAATAGCAATCGATACGAGGAGGAATATTAGTGTCCTTTTGAATTTTCCAAGATGCAGAAATCATACAAAAGGCTCAGTTTATACAAAGGGACCCTAATATAAAACGGAACCAAAAGAAAAGTTAAAACAAATTGTTGCGCGATTTTAAAATTTATAGCATTACCATTTTTTGCATATCTTAAAACATACAAAGTGATCTTAGTAAGTAGTAATCTGAAAAGGTAAAATAAATCGATACGCAATCTTAAAATCGATGACATTTTCATATTTTGTTTATCTATAAACATATAAATGGACCTCAAAATTTTACTAATCAAGTAAGTTAAAATTAATCTATACACGATCCGTACGACAAAAAATGTCGGAATAATACGAAAACAAATGTATTCGTATGGTTAATCATGTAATGTTTTGCGAATAAGTGATTATTCGTCCATAAAATTGATGTATACAAAAGTATTCGGATCGTTAATTGAATTTTTTATGATGGAATAATTGATTATTCGTGTAAAACAATGACAAATAAAAAAATATTCGGATGGGTAATCGAATTTTTTGTACGAATAATTAATTATTCGTGTAAAAAATTCGCGAATTCAAAAGTATCGGGATGGTTAGTCGTATTTTTTTCCGAATAATTGATTATTCAAGTTGAAAATTCACGAATAGAAATCTATTCGTCTCTCGTCAATCGAATAATGTTCGTCCAACTCTGCCTCAGTACCTTCAGCTACAAATACCTCTCTCATTCCTGAACCAACCATGATTCTGTCATGAGATAGTTGGTAATCAGCATATTATTTGACTACTATATGAAATAAAGACATGTGAGGAAGACCTTGGGAGGGTACCCGCAATTTACTTCATCACTATATTTATATCTTATTGTAGTCAAATTATATGCTAATTGTTAAATATCTCATGCAGCTAAAAAAAAATACTCAGAACAATAAAAATTAATTAGTAAAATATTCTTGTTTTTTTTTAGGGGGAGGAGTAAGCACTATCTATTGAATTTTTATTATTTCTCTTGTTTGCTTTAATGTGTTTGACATTGGTACAATAAACCTTCCCAGTCTATTTATTGTACACTAAGGGTTTCACTAATCTCCGGTAAAACTATGATTTTTATAATTTAGATTTGTCAAAGAGTTTCGTTGAACTCCCGTTACTTAGGAACCTGTTTCTGGTAATATAGTTTTGGTAACTGAGTTACCAAGGTTACCTTAAGTGGAATAATTGAGTTAATTGACAAATTCCAATTAAAGTTAAAATTGATTTAACAACTAATTTTGATAATCACAAAAATTCTTCATCTCACCTCTGTAAATAACTTTTTTGGCCGAGGACGGAATATTTTATTTTCATTATTGCCTGACCAACTTTATCTTTGAAGTCTTCGTCACCTATGTAGGTCAAATCCATTTTAATTGATCTGGAAAGAAACGGAGAAATACAATACAACTTCGCTAGATATCAGGTCCAACTGGAACTATGCAAGGTTCCTAGTACGGTTTCCTACTTAAAGGAAGTTTTGCTCTAAATCTCAGCTTAACCGGCTATCAGTGGACGGTAAAGTTTTCCGCCACATTTGGAGGTGCAACGGATTTAATCAGCAAAGGCTATCATTGAACTTACTTATTTTTGGTAAATTTCTTATTTACCAAGATTTAAGAAATTGTAGTTAAAACTGTGATGGTGCAACCGGCCCTAAAGTTTTCTCTACAATTTTTGTAGACTTTTGGTATGTAGGCTCTTATAAAAGATACCTTAATGTGATATACAATAAATAAAAATACCTTTATATGAAAGGCATTTTATTAAGAAATAAAACTTAAATAATTCCAAAATTATAGATATTTACGACATATTGTAAATTCAATACGAAATACTTTTTTTCTGATCTTCATCAGTGTCCTTATTGATTTAATGAATTCTATGTGAACTAAAGTGCAGAAGATCAAATAATAAACATCATATCATAAATGATAAAAACTCCATATAATTTACGTATACTAAACATTTAGAGTCAGTTAAACGAGATAAGAAAGTAAGTGCAAGAGAACTTTATAGGTACGATGAGCTTAAGGATTCGATAAGGTAAGTGAGATATCACCTCAGCGACAGGGGTTAGAATATTAGACCTGTTGGTGCGTGACTCCATGCATAACCTGTTCATTCTGACCAATTACCCTATATTTAGCAACAGTGTCGCCAGAACGAATTAATGACAGCTTTAAATATATAATACAGTTTAAGTAACTAACTAACCATTGCATTGTATTAAAGAAAACATTATGCTCATAAAGTATTAAAATAAGTATTTAAAACATAATTAAACAATCGGAAATGATTCAATTACAACTTCACGATTAAAATGTAATTTACAAATATAAAACCCGGGAGAAGGTCGGGTATGCGGTCAGTACATTATAAAATTTATTTCCAGTTCTGAAAACAAAAAGCGAGATAAGAACTACAATTTCGAGATAAGAAACATCATAAAAATAAATGAAGTAGTTACTATAGTATACTCGTACGTATAAGTTATATTATTATAGTCACATAAGTCACTATATGATACTATTAGTAGATAAAATTGTATACCTACATAAATTATATATCTATATATAGATTAATTCAATATTGAAGAGGTAAAAATTAATTATAACACATATTGAAAATATTAGGGAAAAAATGAATATATATAAATTAAAAATCAAGCAGTGCTTTTGTAAATTATGATATTGACATAATGTAAGGTTAAAAAAATGATATAAAATGAGAAGACATATAACCAATATTGGTAAAATTCAAATCAAACAATGCTTAAATGAAGTAATTATTTTAATTGATTATAGAGCCTAATTAATTATATATCTCATAAATAATTTGGATTACAGTCTAAAACAGGAGTGTCTAACCCAAGGGCTTGCTGCACAATGCTTAATTAAAAACAGAACTAAGCATTTCAATTAAATCTAATGGTCGCCCATGTGCTACATCTCCCAGCGGAGTAAGACCGTCTAAAAGCGCTTAAAAATCGATTACACTATAAGTTCTTTAGCTGGAGGCTTGAAACTTGACATATTTTCATGCTTTCTCAAAGGATTTGTTTTCTGAGGTCGACATCCAGATGATGATGGCGCTTAAGCAATAGGGCTAAGTACTGAACCAATACTTTTATTTAAGTCCAAAAATTAGTAATTGTTTTTTATTCTGCACTCTTCGAAAACATATAATATAACATATTTCAGCTGCAAACTAATTCTTAATACCTTTTTTATTTTAAATATTACTATTTATAATTTATTTTAGTTAAGATTCGATTAACCTTTTGGACTAGAGATATATGTCTCTATAACTCTAAAAAGGAATGTTTATGCACGTAGGAACGCCGATTTCAATGAAGCTAATATTTGCAGGTGCCCCTCAAGATTCTATCCCGGTCCCACTTCTGTACATCATATTCACAAACGATTTACTGATAAACGACAACATACTAACGGCGACGTATGCAGATGACACTGCTATCATTTCGAGAAACACAGACCCATTACAGGTCACACTAACACTACAACATAGTCTAAACAATGTACAGAATTGTGCACACGATGGAGAATTAAGATTAATTACGACACGTCACAACATGTCACATTTACTCTACGAAACAAAACATGCCCTTCAGTTTACATTGAAAATCACCCTATACCACAAAAAAACACATTAACTTATTTAGGACTTATGACAGAAGGTTGACATAGGGCCCACACGTCAAGACAAAACGTAAAACGCTAAATTTCCGACTGAGACAATTATATTCTATACTGCACATACGTTCTAAATTATCTCTCAGACAGAAACTTAACATATACAATTACTTACTAAAACCCATATGGACTTACGTATGCTAAATTTAAGGACCTGCTAGAAAATAAAAATAAAAATAGAATATTAGAAAATAAAAAATTTTGAATCACAATTTTTAAGACTGGCAACAAACTTACCACTCTACGTTTCAAACGAGACCATTCACACAGACCTACGCATTCCGACTGTAACGGACCACATTCATAGGACTTAAAAACGATTTCACAACACGCTACATGGATATTTCAATAAATTTATACGACAGATGGCAACACATGATATTCCTGACGTAACTCAGCGTAGGCTAAAGAGAAGTTGGATGCGGGACCTCCTCAGGTAATAAAATAATTTACTTATAATGCACCACTGGGTGCTATCTCCCTCATGCCTGCTATGCCTGGATAGAAGATCTCATTTACAGGTCCAAATATATAAAAAAAAAAAAAAAGTATAGAATTTTACAAGAACATTAAAACTCTTCCTAATTGTAAAGTAAGCCTACAATTTGCCGTATTTATACTTCAATTAAAAAAGAATTTATTCCTCAAGAAAATACTTGTATTAAAATAAACTCTGGTCACAACAACCCTATTATAATAATATAATTTCTTCGTATTACATTATAATAGATAAAAATGGCACATCTTAACATAAAACCAAAGATACGTAATAAAAAAAAGTTCTGTTTCATCCACAGGTATTTACAATTGTTGCAAAACTTGTACAAAACTCGGTTTGGAATTGAAGAATATACGTGAAAGTTTGGTCAATATTGTGAGGTATTAGCGAGGATGTTGGTGTTTCCTTTTGGAAGACCACTCAACGGCTCCAACTGTAATTTCTTGTTTACACTTGTCAACTGCCAACTGTCCATTAGACTGGCTAAAGTCAATATTGGCCCCCGTTTTACAAGCAGCAATTACACCGAGAACTTTTGCGCTAACTCTGTTTTAATTGCAGCCCTCCAGGCTCTGCCAGCTGCAAGTGTTACCTAGCAGTTCCTAGTTTAGTAGTTCCTCACAAGATGTAACGAACCTTGGGATAAAAAAAAAGTTTTAGAGATACACTTGATATTCTTATCGGTACAATTTTACAAAATATTTGTATTTGTTTATTCAGTAAAATATAACAAATGTTGTCTGACCATACAGCAACATTAATCGGCGGTGCTGTCATAACAAATAAAAATAAATACATAAAGTGAAATATTTGTGTGTTACTGGGTCGGACGTTGTCAAGGGTGCAACGGAATGTGTATATTCCATATACAATTTTAAAGTTATTTCTAATGTAGCGAATGATGGTTTAATTTATATTATACTGCTAAAATACAGAACGGAACTAAAAATAAAAACAGAAATATAGATAATTTGAAAGAAGCAACTAATGATAGAATAATGTATAGACTGCTACAACAAATAAATAAATGAAATGCAATTAATAAAGAAAATTATAGAGATGATAATTTACAACTAACAAACTAAGTAGTAACAATCAACATAATAAAGTCGGAACGCAAGAAAAATGAATTTGATTATATTAATGGTGAATCCAAGCAAAATATATAAATCTTATATATAAATTGTTACAAATCAAAATGAATTAATGTTCATAAATTTGAGAATAATTAATAAGTAACTTTTATCATAGTTAAATATTAATAAATAAAGCAAATCACCTCCTTGCTCAACCGTTGTACTAGTAATAATACTTCCCTACAAAGTACTAAACCCCTGATCCTTCAAGGGTTGTAGTGATACAGATTTTAATTTTAATTTAATAGTTAAATATATTATAACAGCTTATATAAATATATTATAATATATTGTATTATACAAAAGCTTTGAGTTTTTATTAGTTGTCATATTATTATCATTTCTAATCAAAACTAAAAAGTTCTCATGAATTATTATTATATTATAGGTACATAATTAAGTTTATGAAAATAATATTTTTGTTGTTAATGATATTATATACAAATAAAATGACTATTACAGAATAAAAAAGTTATAAACTTGTTATTTGGACTAGTGATGAAACCACAAGTATGTTGTAATGTTAAAACTGTCCGGTTATTCGAGTTTTACAGAGCAAACATAAGTTAAGTTATGATGACACAGTTATGGACCATAATATATAGCTTCATATGTAAACCATATGTAACAATAGAGAAACCTAATTATTGTAAATTGCGATATATAATAAATCAAGATCTACTCTGTGGCTTTTTGTGCGTTTATTTAATTCTTTCTCAAGACCGTAACTTATAT
>NW_027107938.1:254822-296667 GCF_000696795.3 Halyomorpha halys | reverse complement strand
TCAAATGTTAATGTCACGTATTGATCTTTCGAATAAAAAAAAAATTTTGATTACAATTTAATTTTTTGTGTTATTTTTTACAATTTCAAGTTCTATCGGCCTTAAAAAAAAACCCTATATAAATATATATTCATTCCAAAACCAAAAAAAAATATGTTCATGTTTTCCATTTTGGTTACTTCTAGTTTTCTCTTTCACTTTCAACCTCCAAGCACAAATGGATCGAATTTCACTGCAGCCAATTGCTGGTCTGAGATCAGCATTTGGCTCACTAAGGTTACTGGTGTAACGCTTACTCCACACAATCTCTCCAACTCGCTTCATTCTTCTGCAAAGCGTATGCAAGTAAAGGAGTAATTATTTACCTAGAAGTCATGATTGATGCACGTTTTCGAATTAATTAACTGAGTATATCCGCGCCAAATCTGCATCCTTAAGACTAATTGGTACTGGTGTCCCCTCAATCATATTATATGCCGCTCCGATTCGGAGAAAAGCGGTGGTTACAGGAGACAAATAGTTTCCTTTTATCGCCCTGTTTTCTTAAGGACAGTAAGTGCTTTCCGAACTGTTTCTATAAGGCGGCGTGCTTGATAGCCAGAAAACCACTGGTTGAAGAAAGAAGAAGGCATTGTGTACTATGTTTTCGCGTTTCGAGAGATGAGCCGAAAATAACAATCAATCAGGGGCAACGGCGTTGGGAAACTGAAGATTCCGATAGGTGAACTTACAAGTGAATACCCGATGTTACTTTGTGGTATGGTCGTGACATAGTGAGGTGGATTTTTATGTTACCCAACTGTTGACCGGACATGCTTTAGAGCCTACCATTACCGGTTTAAATTATACAACAGTTCAGAATGCCCTGAAGGTCTGGCTATCAAAGAAACACTGGAGCCCATTTTTTTTTTTACTTGCATAATGTGTGTGTATGCGCGCGTGTGTGTACAACAATTATCTCTCAAACGGGATCATCAAGAATATAAGTGTGTTTCTTTTTGAGTTTTTTATGCGAAATAGGGATTATGCAACACAAAAACAATCTGCTTTTGTAGCTTGGAGATCAAACACATGAGTTGTATTTCTATACACCTAGCTAACAAATTTATTTAATTAGAATTTGTTTTTTTGGAAAATCGAAGAAAGGCTATTATTTCCATTAGTGGCAGATTATTATAAAATGATAACAATGTAGCCTTTCGATTATATCCAATAGTAATAGTGAGGAAGATGGTGGCTGGGCGTGGCTGGCGTTATAAACGAGCACCGCTCTCGCTCGACCTACATCTGGCGGAACGAGATCGGCCTTATCGTAATTGTTCAGATGCCGGATAGAGTTAATAAAACAAACCATTAACCCCAAGGGATTCCAAGCACAGAAGCCGAAATGATTTACCCTACAAGTCCATTAGTATGTCAGCTCTTACTGTGTATCCTATTTTCTTCCGGGCCATTTTCTATACAGGTGATGAAAAAGTGCTTTCCCTTGTATTTTTTTGTTTTTTAACAAATGCCATCTAGGTTTTGATTAATACTAAAGCTATGTCATCTGTATTATCTGACGGTGAAGACAAAAAGAGTCCTCTAACAAAATATATACAGGATTAGCAAGGTAGCTGAACTAGCAAATGCTATTGACCTGGCCCCTAAAACAGAAAATATTAAGCTAAGTAATATTTTGCTTCTAAGAAATGTTTTAGTGAAAAATATTTTTAAAACCAACATACATATTAGAACGGCAAAATCACCATTATGTGATTATACTTCTTACTCTCAAAAACGTTTTAGATGACATCTCTAATAAGATGGGTTATTAAAAGCTAAAGCAGGAGTGCTCAATCCAAAGAACGCGTGCCACAATGTGGCATGTTGGTGGTTCAGCATTAGAGTACGCCCGGCTAGTAGATTTTCAGATTTATATTCTTAAAACCAATCATTCAAGTTCTCTAGCCGGTATAAAGATTTTATTTAGACTCGTATTAGTCATTTTTTAACATAGCCCCCCAAAAAATACTATACCACAGAAATATTGAGAACACTTTCAACGAACATTAACAACTTTATTAAGGTTCCAGGAAACCAGGAACATATTTATGGCATTTAAACCCTTATTACTATAGAACCCCTCCACAACGAGTGCAGACACCAATTGTATTCCCCCATTTCACTCCCCCCCCCCTTCACTCCTCTATAGTAGATTCAAGTTATAACATGTGAATGCAGTTGAGTCTAGCTTATCGGATTGGTCTATGATTTCCAAAAAATTCAAATTACCGAACCAGGGAAGAAAATCCATTACATAAATAACAAATAATTTATCAACAATACAATTTCACATCGAAGATTTATTTAATGAAAAGGTTGATTAAAACTGCTGATAAAAACAATATTAATTTTTTTGTTTTAAAGAAGTGATTTGGATTATGGAATGATCCGAATTAGCAAAGTTCTGAGCGAATGTGCACTGTATGTACAGACTGGCCTAGAACTAAATTTTATGGGCTAGTTACTTTTGTAAAAAAAAAAAAAAATACATATACTAACTATTTTTGCCTAATATATTTATTAGTGAACTAGCAAAATATTTTATGTAATACAAGTTAGGCCTTACATAGTCTTTTGTTTTTCTCGGACTTATGGGGTATGACCACGTAAGTTACTATTTTCGATGTATTTTATTACTTGCTTTATATTAACAATTTTTCATTTTTGTATACACAATTTTTATCTTAACCCCTTATCAAGGGAAACCTCACTAATACATACACAATTATTTTCCCGTTGGGTGTCCGTTATATAAAAGTTTCACTGTAATTACGGCGAAAGCGACAGGATAAAATTGTTGTACAGCTCAATTTATGCTGCTTGTGTTTGTGCGTCAGAAAAAGGTTAGGCATCCCTGATGTGTAGTAATCTGATGTTCGGACTACTTTCAAAGTTGGGTAGGTTGGAAACGGTTATAATGACCATTATACGGAAAGAAATTTAAGAAATTAATTGTAGAAACTTTCAAAAATCAATAAGTTACTTAGGGTTTTTCCGGTTAACTGCCAGCTACCTGGTAGTTTTAAAGTAGGCTGACACTTCTGATGAAGTACCAACTTAAAAACTTCCAGATAAACTGTGAAAAGATCTTTAGGTGTAAGTATGGCCAGCCTGAAAGCTGAGCTACATATTGACATGGGATATGCTCGGCCTCTTGTTCCTCTAACAACAAAGTCTTCAACAAGTTTTAATACTCGAGAGGTAACTGGATATTCTTATCAGATAGTCTTCAATTTTTTTTCTTCTGAAAATGGTTAAGCAACAATATAAGATTTCCTTTTTCCTGTTAAATTACTTTTAAATATTTAATTTTCAAAAATATTGGAATAGTGGTGTTTTCAGTTGATATATTTTAAATAATGTCTTTGAACAAGATATAACAATAAATTGTGATCCTTAAGGGTTTCCTTATACTAATATTAATAACCAAATATCAACTTGAATTTAGGGTTTAAGCGGCCCGTATGTTGAAGATTAAAAATTTCTCACTATACAGTTCGTTAATTGAGTAATACGGTTGATTAAAAAAAATGTGAATAGATATAGAAGAAGCACTCTTTAGTTTATTGATAATTATGTAAAATAGATAGAAGCCTTGGTTCTTCCTTTCTCTCATTTCCTCTATATTTTCCTATTTGTAAGGGAACAGCTTCTAGAAGGTCTACTCACTCATTATGTTTGGTAATTGTTTCAACCAAAAAGAACTTGAAGAAATATCCTGGGTCCGGGCGGTTATCATGTTCTCTCTCTAATTGCTGACTCTATCTGCCCACAGAGTGCGCTATGAAATGAATGAAAATGTTACTTTTTATTTTTAAACGAAACGGATCTCTTTAGCTAATTATAGAGATAGCATGAGAAGCGAAATGAAATATGATTTAAAATTGTTTCACCATATCTGATCATGCAATAGTACTTATATATAAGTACATCAATTAATTTTTTGAGCGTGGCAAACACAAAGAATTAAGCAACTAAATAGCTATGTAGGGAGAATTTGCGTGTGTTGATGATTTGGACAAAGAAAGAGCTGCATGTGGAATAAATTTTAAAATACAAGAATAGGTCAATAACTCTTCCTTCTTGTAATATTTAGAGTAAGTAAATACTTTAAACCCATAAAAAATAATAATATAACATATGAAAATTTAAAATATAAGCACTGTTAATGGACTACAAAATAATTGCAGTACAATTATCATCCTTTGAGCAATTGAATATACCGGAAAAGATAGTGCTAAGTAAATTCTGGAATACACTGCGTACTTATTTTTTTTCTTTTCTTTTTTTAAAATAATATTTTCAGAGAGTGTCATTCGCTTGCGGCACCCCTAGGATACACTCAGGGCACCCCAGTGTGCCACGGCATCCAGCTTAGGAATTACTGGTCTAGAGACTGACAATTTTCAAGGACAGCTTACATTCTAAGACTTTTATTAACATTAGACTAACTAGCTTAACTAACTTAACTAATTAGCTTAAATGCTCATGCTGGGTTATATATTGCTAAATAGTCTATAACAGGGGTGGCCAATAAGTCGACCACGAAGCCAATTTAAGTCGATCGTCAATAGCTCGCAATGAGAGGTTGAGTTCCGTGTACCATGAATTTCGAAACGATTGTAGAAGACAAAACTTTCAAGCAATAGTTTAATGCATTCTAAGAATTAGCAAAGATTATGAATTCCTATAATTCTGAATTACTGTTCTTGTTTTTACGTAGGTACGTAGTACGTTAGCTAAACTTTATATCTATATTTCAGTACGAGGTTTACTCAGCGAGCTATTGATAGATTAGAAAGAAATAAGTCATACTATTCTTTCATGATACATTTTCCTGACCCAAAAAAGAATAAAACGCAAAAGTGAATTATTGAAATCAAATTATCAACCTTACTATGTATATTTATTAAAACTTTTTCATATCTACGAAAAAATAGTATAACTTATACATTGAAGTTGTAAAAAATTAAATTGCATTTTACTTAAGTAAAAATCTATCTTGAACTAGTGTCAGAAAATCAAATGTTTTAGGTACCGCATGTACGGAATACTGCTATCAAACGTTGAGTCTGGAATTTATTTTCTTCATTAGCATACATCTCTAAAACTTAATAAGTAATTTAAAAAATAAAAAATAGTTTTGAACATATATTTTCTTTACCTACCCGTACCTCACTGAAATGCACCTTTTAAAGTTACTATATAAACATAGTATGTATTTCACAACTTTTATAACCCCTTAGACTACGTCTATGTAAGACAATCGCGACACACTTTTAAGATAAAAATTAGATCTTATATACGGAAAAGTTGGCCACATCTAGTCTATTGCTTTATCAATAACCTCTACTGACGCTAATTTATATAATTCTATAAATATTTCTATTTATATATCATTAAACAAATGAAATACATATATTTATATTTTAGCCTAGATGCTGTCTTGAGTAACTTTAGAACTTTATCAAGATTAAAATAAATTTGTAATTGCTCAAGATAACCATTTGGAACTAAAGGAATTTTATTATTTTATCATGATGAGTGCGTCATATGTACAAGGAACTGTCAGAGTTGGGATGTCCTACGTGTATGTTTTATAGACCATCTGAGTTGGGACTAATCCTGCCAAGGCTGTCTTATGGTAGAAGGCTCTTCTGAGCCTTGACAGAGAAAAAATCTGTCAGATAGGAGTGAGAGAAGAATAAAGTAGTAGCTTGGGAGCAGTATTGTCTTGGGTTTTAAGAAAAATCCATGGTGTCAGACCCAATCAAATGCTTCAGTGATATTCATAAACACTGCTGTTACATATGTTTTTAGCTCAAGTAAACTTGGATAATATTATACCGAAAACCTTGGAAATATGAGAACACCGTTAATGTCACTAATGCTAAAATAGGATTCATATATGTTTTACAAATTTTCGAAACAATTTTCTTAAATAATAAAAATGGACTTAATTCGATATAAACGAATTAAATAAAAAAATATAAATGTAAAAAAAAATAATACAACATGTAATTCTGAATAAAGAGTTCTCTAATTGTTAAATCTAAGTTATATATGTCATAGAAACTAACAGTTCAAAGTTCAGCACAACAATCCAACTAGCAAAGGGCATCGTTCAATTCTAGTTTCGCTATATTTTACGACATCACATTTTAAAAGAAAAACTTAATATAACGATTCGATGATATATGAATTTTTTCCTGATACTTTCGTGGGAATATTGGTAAATGGGTTCTGAGTATTAATTAATTTGATCATTCCCATGTTCTGTGTAATCGTGCACTCCAAACAACTCTTTCAGACGATGCATTCTTTTGCTAATTGGTTCAGTGTTTTGTCTGGAAAAGAAATTTATCCAACATAAATAGTGTATTAAGTGCCTACCAAAAAGGAATTTTTCTTGTGGCCGTTTATTAATCAGACTGAATGTATTTGAATGTCGGCTAATCTACCATTTTTCTGAAATAAGATTTGAAAATTGCCCGTGGTTTAGAAGTAACCATTAATCCGCATAGTTGAAATCTACTTTCATTTGAAACAAACAATCCTCTACAATACAAGACACGTACGTTTTCAGTTGAATACAACACATTAATTTTCAATTTAGTTTATAACTGCCTCCAGCTTATCTTATTTTAAGAAAGGCCCTGTCAAATGGAATTATAGATGAAACTAGACCGAACTACAAATAAATTTTCATATTACCTTTTTTATTCTATAATATTTTTTTAGTAATAAACTTAATGTAATACTTCATAATTCTGCAATAGATAATTAGGTTTAGTGAAAAAAGCAACTTGTAAGAACACCATAAAAAAATAAAGGAAAAATAGGCATTCATTAAAATGGAAGTTTATGAACGAATAATGTATAATTAATATATATATATATATGATAAGTCATATCATTAAAATAAAGTTTCATATATACATCTCATAAAAGTACTCCACTTGTAATTTTGTTAATTTTTTTTTTGTTTTTTTCTCTTATTCTCAGATTTATTTTCTAGGCCATTTTTATGGGGTTTTTAAGTCTAATATATACCCATAACCTAATATTACACACAAATTCAATTTAATTTTATTTTAAAAAATTATTTATCATAAAAAAATAGAAAAGAATTTTTCTATTATACTTGTGCAAAATTTAAACCTTTTTTAAATTAAATTACCTTGTCCTTTTTAATCCAACAAGACATGCGGATTGTCACTTTTCCATTTTTCAATTTCAATAACTTTGCTCAAAATGAGACTTTTATTAGATAGCACTCTGTTGGATTTATCATTTGACTATTTTCGTTTGCAAACTGCCGATGGAGTTCTTCACTTATTTGATATATTTAGGAGTTCAGCATATGCTACATTTAAATTTTTTTCCCCCGTTTAATAATTAATTCCATAATTTGAATTGGAAATGACCAATAAACTACGCCCTAAGTGTTATAAATATATAATGTTAAACAGTTTAAATATTATTTATTGTTATGTAGTAGTAATATATTAAAAATGATTTATATCAATAATTTTTGTTGACATTTATTAATTAAAAAATCGACTAGAAAAATATAGTTGATTATAGTAGATATAATATATTTTATATAAAATTATATTTGAAGTAGAAGTATTCTCTACATCGTTCCTTGTTTAAATTCGGTAGGAATATTGATTTATTATAAAAATAAGGTGGGATTCGTTATTAGGATAGAAGATGTCAATATAAGGGAGAAGATAGGAGTGGGGACGAAGGAGCGGAATAACAAGGACCCGGCCGGCTGGAGTGATTAGGGCTCTCGCTCAAGTGCCTCCAGAGTCAACTAACTCTTGTGTACATTCGATTTCCCTACCTGTATCATCTCTGTCCTCTTTTCTCTGTCTGCCCTCTTCTACTTCCACACATCTAACGGTACAAAAGGTATCTTTTTACAACACATTATACGAATTGAGGTGTTTTTAGGAATAGGGTTTCTATTCAGTAAATATGTTATTTTATTTTTAAATGCAAAAATGTCATAGATCAATAAATGTACATACACATTATGGCCTAGGTGAAAATAAATGTCATAATGTAAAAAATAAAATCTCATTTATAAATGCTTATTAAAAACACTATGCCTAGGACGTAACCGCTCTCCGGCCTGAAACCTTCTACAGAAATAGTATGCTATTAGCACCATACACAGAAATAAAATGGAGATGAGTCTTTGTTTTATCTTCAACATTTTTAATTTTAATAGAGAAGAGTTTTAGTTTTAAATTTTAACCCAATATTTATAAAAATTCAAACATCTACAGGGTTTAAATATACAAACTTCAGCAAAATGCAACGTAGAAAATACAGAAATAGAATATGAGCGCTTAGAAAAAAAAAAAAAAAAAAAAAAAAAAAAAAAAAAAAAAAAAAAAAAAAAAAAAAAAAAAAAAACTAAGCATCTGAACAAATGATGAACACCTGTTTCCAACTCTCTGAATATAGTCGGTTGTTTGAGCCGTTTCATTTTTTTTTTTTTACCTTTTGCTTATAAAAAAACTGAAATATTTTTATTTATTATTTTTTCCAAATGTAAACCAATTTTTGTTTTTGTTTTATTTCATTATTATATTCTTTCGAACGACTGAAAGTAGGTAAGATTTGCATTTACAAAAATTATACAGTGGGAAATAAATGCCAACACTTTGTTGTACATAATTAATTAAATAAACTATTTGATTAATACTAGGGGGTAGTACCCCCTGTCCGCTTAATGGTGGTCCAACTTTCATTTTTAATTTTCACAACTGTTCATTTAATTGTAATAATCGTTGCTCGAATTGTATAACTGTAATTTACATGTATTTTGTAATTACAGAATATTTTACCTTATCTTAAAATAAAATATCACATGGCGACACTAAGAACCTTTTCGAAGAATATAGAGATAATAGTTCATATTTGTTGTTAAAGCTCAGTAAATATTACAGTGTTAATAATAATAAATTAATAAATTAAATTATATCCTTAATTATAATAAATAAGGAGTTTATTTTTAAAGATTAAATTTAGCTTTTTAAAGACTTCAACACAATTACTGGTTTCAACACAATTTTTCCAATTTCTTCCACGTTGTGAAGAGCTGTAATAATTTTCTTTTTTTTTTATATCCAAACAACACAATAACAATTTTTGTACCAAAACAATATTTTTGATCTCAGGTCGTCATTAAAAAATCAATTCTTTACTAGACAATGCAGCCTTTTAAATGTAAACCAAAATGGGCTGTGCTAAGCTTTACCATTCATGAGTACGATATTTTATAACAATAATGTATTATAATAATGCAATTGTTATGAATTACGATATTTAAAGAACAATTTTGAAATTTCTTTTCTTTTTTTTACAAAAACAAAAACAGAAGTTATCAGCTTTAATTTCTTTTAAAAAAACTAAAAATGTATGCACAAAAATGTGTTGTATATACAATTTCGCTTATTTAGAATCATCATTTATAATGTATTTCGTTATGTTTACAAAATATATATATTTATTATTATCTTCAGCCGAAGAAAACAAGCCAAAAAACTCTACTTATGAGGATTATATTAACCTAGATTCTCTACCCTTCATCTACTTTTACGATTGTTTGCTGTTGTATTATTTGATTAATGCTACATTTGTTTTAATAACAGTTATCAATTGAGAATTCTAAAATTCATTTTAAAATACCAAAAGCCGAAACTTCTAAAAAAAATGTTTCCAAAGATGTCGCTAGGAAAATGCAGGATGGTGAAAAAGGAAGGTTCTTATCTACTAGGATTGTTGGCCATTAAAGGCCCTATAAAGCTCCCTCCCCGGCCTGGTTTATTGCCTATTGTCTTTGGACCCTCCTCCTGGTTCCTACGCGATTCCATTTCTGATTCTCACGTCCAATCTTCTTGTCGGTAACTACCTCCGCTAACTTAATTTTTAGTCTCAGCTGTAACTCAAGAAGACATCCAATGAATTTTCGTATCAAAACTCCACGAAACCAAGGTACTGGAAACTTAACAGTTTCGAAATTTACTCTTCTCATCCGTGCATAATTAATTTATTATTAATTAAATATATAATACTATTATATATAGTATATAAAATTATGATTTTATTATGACGTTACTTTTTGTATACGTTTTTACATATTTAAATTTTATTGAAATTGAAATTTGTAAAAATAGGTGTAGGTCATTTTGAATCAATAGATCTTTTTAATTTTTCAATAGTCCATTTGTTGGTCTTCATTATCTTTACAATATTTACTATATTTTTTTAGGATACCCACTTATACAATAAAATTTTGTGATACTAATTCCATTTCACAAATTTCACTACTTTAGATTTTGATAAAACAAACATTATTGAACTAAAATAAAAAAATATAGCATTGGATAGAATAGATTGCATATAATTGAGTAACATGAAATACCTATCATTGATTTATATTTACATTAATATATGTATAGTTCTTTAGTGTGTATATCTACGAATTGTAGTATAAGTGAAAATTCCTATTCTGTTTTTAATTAGTTGGGGTAAGACTGGAAGAAATTATGGGCCAGTTTATATATGTAATCCTGTACGGTGACTATATTTAATTCATAGTGAATTTTAAATATTCTGGCGTAATTTGAATAGTTATTGACAATTCTGGAGCATTTGTTTTAAAATTTTTGTATTTTTTTGAAAAATTGGTTGAGCTAGTAAAGCTCCATATGGGGTATAAGTTAAGATCTATCAGTATCGCTTTATATATCATACATTTATTTATACTGGAAGTAATTTAAGTTTAACTTTGCTTCCATCACAAAAAGTAATGCTCAATGAAACTACATGTAATACATTTAAGTGATGGTTTAAACGACATATTATATCAAGTATTATAGATCTTTGATCTCTCTAAAGTAAAGATTATAACTTATTTTGCGAATGTTCTATTTTTGTCAGCATCAACACCAACTGTTGTCCTCCCAAAAGTTTCACTTAGTTGCGCAAAGTGGAAAGATTAGTTTTTGGTTCGCTCGGGGCACAGTTGAGTGGCTTTCAGTTGAGCGAGACACTCAGTTTGGTGGCGGTGAACCCAGGCTGCCCGCAATCTACCAAACTTTGACGGTTTCGCTGGGCCTACTTTCTGTAATGGCCTACTTTGTGTTCCCGCTGTTTCCTAATGGTCGTTTCGTAAACAACCCGCATCTGCTAAAGCAATCCAGTATCGCTGATTTACTCAATCTAATCTTGTCACCCAATCCAATCATGCCTTTAGTGAGTGTGTATTACAAAGACTTATTTGATTTTATCTATAAAGTTTTATAAAATAATAAAGTTTTCCAATATAGGTCCTAATATTTATATATACCTAGATGTAATGTTATGTTATATTTCATTTTATTGATGCAGAGCTGCATTCAAATGAATTACTGAATTGAATATTAAAGTCATAAGGCATTGGTTAGTACAGTTCGTAGTGGAGAAAAATGCGACATAATTACCTACATATCAAGGTTAATGATTTGTCATTTAAAAATAACAACTTAGGGACGATCCTGGTATAAACATAAGTGTGTATGGAAAATTACATTTTGCATTGGAAAGTCAAAGATGATTGAATCCGATGAAATGTATACTAGAAATCACTTACATCAATTTCCCGATTTCTTTCAACATACAACCGAGTGAACGAACGGAAATAGAAATTTATAAAAAAAAAAAATGTTTATATATATAAAGTTAAGTCTGATAGAGTAAGATAAAAGATCTCTTTTTTTTTTTGTTTTATGCCCGACGTCAAGTAACTTATACACATGTGGGTAAGATACAGACCCGAATTCGTTCCTTAATGCCTTCAAAATATTATCTATAATTATCAACCTAATACTCTCTATAACTCTTTTATAAATTTAATTGGGTTTTAAAACGTACTGAGATTGCACTTATGTACCTATTGTACCTAAGCTTACGTTCTTACAATCCTCTTAACAAGTTTTACAAAAAAAAGATGTAAATTAAGATACTTTAAGTTTCCTTTAATAAATCAATATTGCCTGTTGCTTGAGTGAAAGAGCTTGATGGTAGCAACTACTCCACGCCAATCATCACTTCACCTTCCCTGAAATAGCTATTGGTCCAATCCTTCACAAGCCTTGCGATTGACAAAATGTTACTAATACAGAAGTATAACAAATAAGAAATTTACCTATTATTTTATAGTTTATAATTTCAATTTCATTAAACTGTTAAATTAGAAGAACAATTTGAAATGGTTAGTTGCCTGATAATTTTTTTTAAAATATATTTTATTGAACTTTATTTTCTGATTTTTATTTATTTGTCCAAGGATTACCTGTTTAGCACATCTTTGATACTCCTTAATTTGTTTGTGGAGAAGATGGTCGGGGGTGCGGTTAGAAAATAAACAAAAAAATATTTATTTGTATCGACGTTTCGACCTGAATTTCAGGTCTTTATCAGGGAGGTCTCGTTCTTCTATTCGTGAACCGTCAGAACATCTGCCTATGTTCTCTGATGAAGACCTGAAATTCAAGTTGGCACAAATAAATATTTTTTTGGTTTATTTGTTGATCGTACCTATAAACATCATAGTCGAGGGGTCACATCTTAATTAATTGTTCTGAAGACAATATTTTTTTTTTTAAATTTTTAATTATCTTAAAATCATTTAATTACATTGCCGTTCAGAAAGTTTTAATCAAGTTTCAGACTGTAAACAAAATTTTATCCCAGAGATTTTCACTTTTCAGTTGTTTTTTTTCCTTGCAATTATCATTTTCAAAACAAGTATGAGCATCTTTCATAAGCATCGTCTGTGTTTTCCTTTTTTTATTTCGATTATGATGAACTATTGTCGAAATTAGGATTGGCTTAATATTATTATTATCTTAAGACTAAAATCTTTGTTAAGTAATTAGACCATTTTGGGTACTATCCTCTTACTTATTGGACTGGAGGAGAGGAGAGAATAAGAGATATTAAGGCAAGGGTTTAAATGAAGTAGCTTTTAATTAAACTTGGGGCATATAGTTCTTTCAAAGCCGGTAATATATTACTCAATGAAAATAAATTAAATTAAAGAAATAAAAGAAAAGAGTCACTAGGATCCTCATGAAACATGCATGGCAGAGAATTATGGTAATTGTTATTTCAGTTATTTTACG
The DNA here is from genome assembly GCF_000696795.3 of Halyomorpha halys. Taxonomy (NCBI): domain Eukaryota; kingdom Metazoa; phylum Arthropoda; class Insecta; order Hemiptera; family Pentatomidae; genus Halyomorpha; species Halyomorpha halys. Next base: position 283,435 of record NW_027107938.1, on the reverse strand, counting down.
TCTCCACTGTACAATAATATGGTTATTTTACGGTTTTGACCACAAAAAACATTTGTGTGGTGGAAAAAACCAATCGATCTCGATTCAAATCCCATTTCAAAATCCTAAAAATTGTTTTTTCTCATATCTAATATATATTGTCAGAATGCCATTGATCGTCAATGGATGTTTTTTTCATATAATCATTTTTTCGAATTATATTTAGAATGACTACAACAAAAAATGAAAATAAAATGGCAGGTCTGTTCATTTTAAAGTTTAAACTAAATATTGAAGCGTTGAGACCTTTACGTACTATTTTATTATTTATAACCGCAATTTTGTTTAATAGTTAAATTAAAAAAAGGATGAATTGGTTGCGTGATGGTAGACGTCAGTTTTCGATTATTCGGACAAAAAAAAATAACATCATTATGTATTTAAGTTTAAATTAGATCAGATTAGGAGTTCTTCGGGGAAGCATTAAATAATTGTTTGATTTTAAGGAATCGTTTTTAAATTTTTTTTTCACATCGAAGGTGATGTTCGCCTAGTTATCTACTGGTGACCAATCTATTCTAACCAAAGTGGGGGTTCAAGTTTTTCATTTTTTGGGACCACAACTTAATGAATAAAAATCAACGCCCCCGAAAGAATTCGAACGGGCGCCGCTCGCAGATCTCAGACTGATAAACCTGCGACTAATCATCTGAACTACGGACGGCACTAAACGAATTATTGCTTAGTCTTATAGAATCATGTTACCAATTTAAATGATAACAATCATTATGGCATATAAATTTGTTTGACTTATGGGTTTCTGGAATCAATTAACTTTATGGAAACAACACTAACCAGCAAATATGTTTAGAAATGTTTAATTATAACAGTTTATAAAATAATTTAAAAAAGAAATTAAAACATTTATTTGTTATGAAGTTTAACTTAGACTATAAATTCATTCAAATGGAAATGGAAGTTAACACATAATAATTATAAAAGTACATTTAAACTAGATTAATCAGCTTATGATATTTCGTTTCTTACACCAGGTGCGTACTACTGAAAAATATCTGAGTGAAACTCTTGAATGTGTTGGTTCTCTGACATGAACTATTGGTTTTTTTTGTTCTTAACGATAAGGTTTTTACTCATTGAACATGCATTTGTAGTTATGAGTTTAGGTGTGACTCCTGTATCTTGTGCCTAACTCAGCCCATCTTGTAAGGTTGAATGAGCTAAATAGTAAAAGAAATCTTTCTACTTTTCTAAGAAAAAGACAAACTCAGGCTAAAAAACATAGCGCCATATTATATAGAGATAAGTAAAAGTAATATATTTTTGATTTCACTGTTTTTTTTATGTACTATAAATATAGTTTCAAACAAGTGTGCATTTAAAAATAATATTTTTTCTCTACTGATATTAGGAAATATTTTTTATAATTTGATGGTTTAATCGTACAATTGTTATAATTACTAACTACATTTAATAACTGTGTTCTAATTCGTCAATGAAACTTTTTGGCTCAATTATTATTTACTCAAGAACATAATCACTTAAGGTCTTGAAAAGTATGATCTTACTAACAGCTTGACTTTATTGTAACTTAAAATTTATATTTGGAAGAGACATTTGTTTAGCATGACAGATGTTCGCTGGTATGACATACATACCCTTCTGCATGAGAGCCATGTATTATATCTGAAATAATTAACAGTTCAGAGAAGTATAAGGACTAAATATGAGGAAGGATAAAGAAGGATAAATACAAATTTTAAAATTAAAAAAAAATAAATAAATAAATGTAAATAAATAAATTTAAGAGATCAGTGGTTTTCAACTACATCAGGAATAGATTAGTAAAATAATACAAAGAAAATATGATTAAAACAGCAATAATTATATCATTTTATAGAGAAAATTGAAAAAAATAAAAATAAATTAGAAAAAAACTTTGTATGTTATGAATTTTAATTTTTAATTATCAAGCATTGTTACGTAACAATCATATGAAAAAACCATCAAATTTTTATTGATTTTTTCAAGATGTATTTTTAATGAAAATTGTCAAAACAAGGGTTGGTATTTATAGTGATTGAATTTTGTTTTGTTTCGTAAAAGTTGTGTAGATTTCATGTTAGATATTGAACCGTAGATCACTCTAGAAGTTTGGAACAACGATTAGCGACCAGATAACAGAAATTTAAAAGAAAATAACTTTTAATAAAATTAAGAAGACCAAGGCTAATGGATAGTTAATGAAAGTTGTTAAAATGAGAAATTTTCTAAAGTGTGTTTCTTCGAGATTTTAACTAAAATTACCCATCAAACGTTGATTGCACTAAAAAAAAAAAAAAAATTGTAATTGCTCAATGGTTGTATTTCTCTTTGATGTACTCAAAATAACAAATATTTTTGATAAAAACCGTTACGATATAATCTTTTTCGACCAGTAATAAGAGAGAAAGCAGTTTTTAATTTTCAATTATCAATTCTTAATAATAGCTATTAATTAAAACTTTGTAGTTAAACCAAAGACATCCATTTTGAGCATTCGTTAATGATATCCCCTAAGCATTAAGAAGACGTTGCTCGTTGAAGGGCCCATTTTCTTCAGCGAGTCCTAATTTATTCAAAGGCTAGGAGGAAGAGAAGGATCTAATCAGGGATGAGGCTAGCCGCTTAGCCAACCATCCACCGCCATATTAATATTTCAATAGGCCTCTGGTAATCAACCGGCCCTTGAGGGATTCGGCATTTTTAGGTCTTGTCTCATGATTAAATAAACCATCCCTCGTACCAGCAATTACAGAGAAAGGTACTAATTAAATAATTATTTCAAACGTGTTATTGTGTTTTTATCAGAAAAAATCTTGTGATTTAGCGTGATCTTGAACAAATCACCTCCTTGTATGATCTTTGTTCCTGAAAACAGTACTTCCTTAAAAACCATTGAACCCCCTCCATGGGTTGTAGCGGTACAAATTGATTTTTTTTTTCTATTACTCCCTACGTAGTCATTTCTGACATGCCGTGATCACCCTATAGTTAAAGAAACTGTTTTAAACAGTGTGGGAGGGTCGAGTTTTTATTCAGTGAAGCCAAAAGGAAATATGGAGCCGCTGGAATACTTGAAATAGCTAAGGTAACCCTTCGATTCACTCGGCTTATTCTAAATACTACAAGAGCCCAACAGGAGAAAAAAGTTATTTCACCCAAATTTTTGATTACTTTAATGAAAACTATGTATAGTTAATAGTCAAAATTAATGAGTCTGCCAAGTATAGGTAAGGGGAATAAAAAATGGCGGCTGATGTCTATTAGCACTCAAATTAAAGCTAGTTTAATGAGCAATAAAGTATTTCTTGAGTGTTGGCTGACATATGTGCGTCTTATAGATCCAGAGATGTATTTTTACAAAAATTATTTGTACAATAATGTACAACATTTTGTACGAACAAATAGAAATTAATATTTTGTGTGTTTATTTTGTCAAATATCATAAAATCTACTACTACTACATAGATAAACATAATTAACTATTTTGTACTAAATTGAACTAGCTTTAATTTGAGTGCTGGCAGACATCTGTAAGTCCAATGGTTCTCGAGAACTATTGGACGTAAATAGCTCTTTTAGGGCTAATATTTCAGAAAATTTACTCTTCTTCAAATAATGTACTCTTAGATTTTCTATTGTTGTTGGTAGTTTTTAAGATATAGAGCTCCGACTGAAAAATTAATGTTTTGAAACAGCCGCCACTTTTTATTCCCCCTACCTATACTTGGCAGACTCATCAATTTTGACTATTACTTATACATAGTTTTCATTAAAGTATACAAAAATTGTGGTGAGATAACTGTCTTTTTTTCTTCCTGGCTCTTGTAATAAAAAGGAAGCAAACTTAGAAACTTACCATATGAATATCCAATTTTGCATATTATTGATTAATTAAAATAAATTATACATTAAATAAAAGTTCAATTGAGATTATAAATTAACTCTAACATCATACAAAAACCTAAAGGTCCTAGAAGAGACAGTGTGACAGCATATAATCTGTTCAGATTCTATCATGTTTCCGTGGTCAAGTTATTCACTGTTAGCGTGTATAAATTTTAAATTATGCTCCCTATCGGGAATGTTGGAAATGCGTCAATTTTCGTACAAAGAGAATATTTGTCAAGATTATAGTACTTTGAATGCTCTGGCTGTGAAGGTTTTTCTTGGCGAGAAGATCATGTATGTATAATGTTTACAACAGTAGTGCCAAAATTGAGCCTTGAGGTACTCCGGCATTGATTTGAATTACAAATAAAGCGAAAAACATATTGACTTTGATATATAAATTTCAGTTTGATATTGGCAGTAATTAAATTTCACGAGATATGAAAACTCATGAGTAATCATTCCGACCAATTTCGTAGAATAATGACGTAGAGTAATACATACTAAATGCAACTACAAATGCTTTTTAGAAAATAGAAAAAATACATTTTTAGTTACACAATATTTATAATCGTTGATTCGGATCAACCTTAAACTTCATCAACTTTACCTTCGACCATAAATCATTCGTCATTGATCAATTGCCATTCCAATTTGATAGATCAATATTTTTGAAGATGTAGTCTCAAAGCAACGTATAGCTATAAACTTAATTTTATAGAAAATATTCAGACTTTCTTAAAAAATGTTATGGTCGCTTGAGGTTAGTCAAGGATTTTTATTTAAACAAATAAGAATGCTAAGTTCCTCGTAATTCTATGTAAATAAAAAACCCAGGACGTGTGGTAGACATAGCCTCAGCTGATTATTTTATCCAATTCATTCGTCTGGGCCAACTAAAATATTAGGTTTAATGACAGGAACGCATAGAAATTTGCACGCCGATCATAATGAAATTTTCCTTGGAAAGATTGTGGAAATTCTAGTTCTGCTGGCTATGATAGTTTTTAATGTCCTTGCGGACTGATACCAGTATTGGCGAATGATATACAAAGAATTCAAAGAAAATTTTTCAGAATCAGATTTCGAAATCTAGATTAAAATCATTGATGAAACTAAACCTCGGAAAATAAAACCCAATTTATTGTTATGATTTATGGTGCTTAATACTTAAAAAGGTTTCCAATTCTCTACGATCCAATTACGGCATTTCGTCATTCATCAACAGCCTGTAATATTTCATGAAAATATTTGAAATAATGTAGTAATAGAAAATGATTAGAAATTAAATGATTTAGATATTATGACGACAAAGATAACTACAATTTTTGTTTGTTTATTTTCATTTTTTGGGGGGGGGGTTATTAGAATCATATAAATTAATTTGTTTTTACATTCACTTTTAATAACGAGTGAAGCTTAAAAAGCGGAACTTATTAGAAATTGATTATTAGTCAATGAATAACATAATAAAGAAAAGCGTCATAAAATATTCATCTTTGAATCATTATTGAAATAGAACATAAACACTTTTAATTCTATTTCAAATTGCTTTATTTATTTACTTTCCAAATCCTTTTTGCTGCTAGGTTTTTCGTTTACAGATTCTCAGTCATTCTACAAATTATAGCGTTTGGAAAGTTATGAGGTCAGGTTTCCTAGGGATACGAAACATCTTAACTTTTTGCTCTTTACATTATTATATTCGTGACATTATATCCACAAAACATTCATAGTAAAGAGTTTATCTGAATAGAGTGCAGAGAATATCTGGGTGGATGTCATGTCGGAGAAAATCAGATGTTAGTTCCCACAGTGTGGCGCAAAGAGGCCATGGCCAATATTGGGGAAAAAATAGTTGCGATCGCAATTAATTTGCATTTAATGTAATTTGAAACTGCGGAACTGAAATTAAAATTTTGATTAGTAATTTGAACTACTTATATAATTTGTTATTTGAAATAAAAGGGATAAAATCCTGAAAAACATTATTAATCGTGAGATAATTAAAATTCATTATTTTTATATTATTCAGTAAAAGTTTCTTATCGTAGTATCCATCGAGATGAGATCTGCTTTGAATGCGTAAGTAGTACTGAATCTTAATAAAAGAAATGTACAGAATTACTTAAAAAGAACTTATGTATTGTAAATTAAATCCCAAGAATGATAAAACAAAACAAACAAAAAATGAACTGATTAAAAAGTTTATAAACGTCCTGAGGGTATTCATTTCCAGTGAATCATTTAATACCAGTGAACTTTTGTTCCTTTAGGGGTTGAAAACAATGGCTAATTACATCACCCTTGTGTTTACAGTCTTTTATAATTTTATTCCAATCTTTTTCCCCCTCTTAAATCGTGCAATCTACAATTTTTATGAACACTTTCGGTGAAGAGAATAAAAAAATTGTAATTTTTGTAAAATATTAAATTTTTATCGAAAATTTTATTTGGTCTGTAATAGTTACTTATGGATTTTTTCAAATTATTATTTTCAAGTTTTATTTTAAAAAATGGATTTATTTTTCAATACCCTCAATATTGTAAGTATAGTACTTGAGTTATTGTAATAATAATATTACCATTTTTTTTATTATGTTGTAAAGAAATTGTTTTTTTAATTTATTATCAATTCACCATTTGTACCTCTTACATGATTCGATCTCTTTTAATCTAAAACTACTTCAAATACAGAAAATACTAAATTTATTTTAGAATACTTTATTGGTTCATTAAAATGTCGTGAATAGTGGTCGAAGGTAACGCTAAAAGGTCGAATTTTGAAATACCCAAGAAATTCATTACTTTCATAAAACCTTTTCACTGAAAGAGTTAGAGCATTTCTTGAAACCGTTCGTGCCAAATAAAAAAATTAAAATCCTCACTTAGATTATCATAGAAGCTTTTGAATAAGAAGGTCTTTCTAAATGTGAAATATACAGGTCTGAATGTAAAGTTTGGTTACTGATTTATGGTGTGAGGTGGATCAGCATTAAATTTTTTTTATTCAAAAGTATATTTTTTTAATGTTTTATTTTTAAAGCAGATACATGAATTCCAATTGTTCAATATGATACTTAAGAGATTAAGTATAATTAAGTCCTTTTCAAATTTTTTACGGCTGTCATGTACGTAAAAGATAATATAATAGTTTTAGACTTATTTTAAGGCGGAATCGTCCCTGCTTTGACATTTCTTTCTTCTTAATACATTTTGTCAGAGGTTTATAATTGTTGGATTATTATCTTAACAATAATGATGCACATCAAATAGCTTGGAAATGTGTGAGGATTTACTAATTTCCTGATGTTTAAACCAATTATGTATTTAGTATTAATAGTTATAATACAAACTTAAAATTTTGCAATTGTTATTAATTTATTATTTATAATTTTTGCAATTTCACAATACTATATAAAATATTATTTTTTCTAATATTTTACATTAGATTATACTTTCTGATATTCAAGTGAATATATAAATAACCTGAGTGTCTACTAGAATTCTTTATATTTTAGAGTTATGTATTTAAGCTCGATAATTCGATCAAAAATATCAATTACTAATTAAAAATTCATTCAGTTAAAATAAAGATATTTTAAATCTTTCCCCAAAAGATAGGCAATCATATGTAGTTGTTTCTACAAACATGAGCCAAAGTCAAAGCTGCAATATTTGCACACCATTTAGATTCATTGGTCTCTATACGGCAGACCAAATCTAAGCAAGCAAAGTAATTTTAAGCTAATATTAACGTTATTATTCCCTTCATTTGCAAAAGTAATTATTATAAATACATTTAACGCAAATCTATTTCGTTATATGACAACTAAGGAGAGATTAAAAAATATTCCATTTAATTTTATGATCCTTAGCCTAACTTGAAGCTATGCTCGTTATATAACATCTAAGCTACCGATGAAATACATTAATTATACTACATCACTGTTTTTGCTGTGATATATCCTAAACTATAAAAAAAAACTTCATACTATTAAAAAAAATTAATGCTTCATTTCAGAGATAATTCCAAAGAAATCTGGAAGTCTGTTATAATTATATATTTATTTCACCATTATCCCTAAATTATAATTGGAGTAACATTATGTCAGCATCATAAATGATGAGTTGGTTATTTGTTATTTTCAAATATTAAAATTGTATTGTTTATTGTTTTGAGTTAGGAGGTATCCGAGCGTAAGTTCCATTATGAAACAATATAATATATGTTAATAATTTACCGTATAATTTCAAATATGAAAGCGATGGTCAGGGTCGCGGTCAAAATGAATAAAAATAGTTAACATCTATTTATTTGCCAACGTTTTGCCCCACTTTGCAGAGCTTTATCTGGAGTGGTTCAATTAAAGTTCCCCAAACTATCAACTGGAACAGCCCTGATGAAGCTCAACAAAGTGGGGTGAAACGTCGGAAAATAATTAGCTGTTAACTATTTTTGTTCTTTTTGACTCGAACCCTGACCATCCTCTTCATATATTAAACACTATAGTTCTAAACCTGAATAGGCCGGCGCATATTCCTACAGTACCTGGAATACGAATACATTTTGCTGGTTATATTTTAAGCCCCTTAAGCACACTTACAAGTGGAGCCTACTAACGTGGGATCACCAATTTCAATGAAACTTTTTTTGGTGATACCAAAATAAAAGTAAAAAAAAATATTAGACACTTGTCCGAGGGTTCTTGCCAATTCGTGTATTCTTGTAGATATTGATTTTTTTATGATTACCGAAACAAAATAGATAAAAAAACAGTTTTTTAATTAAAGCTATTTAGATTTGTTGTTAGAGTCCTAAAAAAAAAAAAAAAAAATACTTGAAAAGAATATGGTCCGGGTGCGGTCAAGAAAAACTCAAATAGTAGAAATATACTAATTTAATGAGCCAACGTTTCGCCCCACGTTGCAGGGCTTCTTCAGGGCTATTTTGACGGCAGTCAAAACTAAAATGTGCATTTTAGTTTTGACTGCCGTCAAAATAGCCCTGAAGAAGCCCTGCAACGTGGGGCGAAACGTTGGCTCATTAAATTAGTATATTTCTACTATTTGAGTTTTTCTTGACCGCACCCGGACCATATTCTTTTCATCTTCACACACGGTCAATCAATAATCTTCCAAAAAAATACTTGACTATGAATTTTTAAGACAAATCAAAAACATTTTACCTGCACATTCTTAACCTGAAATTAAAAAAAAACAAACAATACTAGGTTATAAACATTAATTTCTAACAAACTATCACAATGTTAAAGTACTATTGCAACGCAGATTTTTAAGAACCCCTAACTACGGCTTTGATTTATTTTATAATTATTGCTGCTTAAGACAAATTTTTCATGTTTCTAGTGTTCCAATTCATTTATATAAAAAAATAACTAAAAAAAGTATAGCTAATTTGTATCAACAACTTTTTATTTTAAAATAAGTTTTGAGGTACAAATGCATAAATAATTTTTTTTAGTAAATTGGTGAGCTAAACCAATACAATTAAATATGAGTCCTTCAGCGTTTTTTTCAACATAAATATAAAAAATAGATCTAAAAATGATGAATATAAGTTTCCTTGTTATTCTTTATAAGATTTAAACCAGTTTAGTATGCTCAAAACTTTTTCCCGTAACCATTCCATTTAAACTGGATATGATATTTGAAATAAAATAAATTATTGAAATCGCCAAATACATTTTAGCCCGTTGGCAAGCGTGGACAAAGAGCTGCGAACTATGAATTAGGCAGAAGCAAGGGCCATATCCAAGAGGAAGCAATTACAGGAGTCACATGTATGATTTAGAACGGCTGGGTCTATGCCAGAGGATGGCTAACGAAGACCAAGACAAAAGAAGAGGTAGTGAGGAGGAAACCTACACCAATTAACGAAAGTGAACCAGCTCGGGAGTTGTACCCTCGGGGGATGTCGAGGCACGTAGCAAGTGTCCCAGGCTGTGTACTCCAGTGTGCTTCTATGGTATAATGGCTTCTGAAAGGCAGCCAATTCGGTGTTCAGGAGTTAGGAGACTATTTTTTTGCTTTCGTGTAAGTTTATTTTAAAGTTTTATAAATTGAATTATTATTGTTGCCATTGTATACTTTACAGTATAACTGACTACTGTCAACATCAACTATATTAGTACAATCGATTTTTTTTTTTAGTATATTTGAAGGATTTAGTCGTAAAATAAGATAAGTTTAGCAATGGAAATCTAGAAAATCCTTTATAGATATAATTTACAATCGATCCAAGTTGTGTTTCACATTGAAAGTTAATTTTGTTACATTATGGGGACGACTATAAGTGATATTACAAGAGTTAAAAAAAAAATTAAGTTGTGAAATTAAACTAAGTAAAAACTAGAAAACTAATATTGTGTGAGTACAAAAGGATTGACCGTATGTGAATTATAAGGAGATTTTCATTCACAAAAACATTTAATTTAGTATGTTAACTATTTATAAATGACCAACGTATCGGCTGAAGGCCTTCTTCATTACTGTTGACCAATTATCAAGTTAGTTTAGTTTACAAAACATTTTGTTATTAACGCCATATCCCCCACTATCTATCCTGTCGGTACTTTGCATCTGTCTTTAGATTAATCTTCAGTAAGGTGGGGTCCTATTTTGTTCATTATTTTCCTTTTTCTTCACCTTTATTCCATTATAATTTCCCCAATGCTAATTGCATATATATTTTTTTGGCCTACTTTTTTATTTGTTATTATTTCCTTTGCATTAATTATCTAATACCTTTTTATAATTATTGTTTATTTATACTTTTCACTGTACGCCTTATTTTTATTTTATTTGTTCAATTTTAAATAAATTTACATAATTTAAATCGTATTTAGCCACACCTTAGTTTAATTTTATTATATTTCATCTATTCTCTTACTTTATTACATTAGTTTAATTGTTTGTATCTCCACCCCGATGAACCCCTGCAAAGTGGGGTGGGGGACGTTGGGTGATAATAAATTGTTTAATTATTATTAGAGTTCTTTTGAAAGAATTCGCATCCGGACTATCTTCCTTTTATACAAAACTTTTTAATTTTTAACTTTAGTCTAAAAAAAAAAATTGTTTTACTGAACTAATTGTGTTGTTTTATAATTTATTATAAAACCGGGATCTGGAGTCACTTAAGATAACAAAGAATCAACATTGTTCCTGTAAAAACACAAATTATTAAAAAATTACAAAAGATTACTTAAAAGATCGATGAGTTTAGCTCTCAAAAATATGGTGATCCCAAATACTTCAATATTTAATAAATGTGAGATCCTATATTTCAGGACCGAGTGACTAATTTTAACCTGTTTTTTTTTAAACAAATCTTTTAATATAATATAACTCGAAGGCGGATTTGGGTTTAAATATCTGCCAATTAATAAAATATACATAAATTTCAAACACTGGTGTACAATATTCAATGTAAATGTATTTATGAGTTTCGTTTCGTTAACGCTATATATAATTTATGCTTACGCTAACATTTTTGGCATAAATAAATTCCAACAAAGACCCCTGGGATTGGACGGAATGAGCAGGATGCTAATATCGAAGAGATTGGTTGAACTTTGTACAAGGGAAGAATACCTAAATGAGAGTTTTCAATTCCCCCTCTACTATAGCAGATTTATTGGATTAATCCAACCTTCTAATTCCAATAGGGATATATCTTCCTTATCCATTCCTTCTCCATACATTTCCGTATTCAGGTAGTTTCCAAAAATTATCCTCGTTGAGCATACTGCCCATTAAACTAATATTGCCGATTACTATTATATTAAATTTTTTATCATGGCATAATGATAAAATTCAAGTATATTGACATAAAACACAGCCAATAATAATCAACACCGCCTACTCTGATCATTTATTTTCTGGTTACATCAATTAATATAGTAAACAAATTTTATAAGTTATCAAAATATTTTTTTTATAATTTTTCAAACCTTGCAGTATCCTACATGCAAAAATATTGAACACTTGAATGAAAACATCATTGTGTGCCAAATATTGATGTATGTTTGTCATTCATACGCGGCTGTGGTTCAACTTGGCGGACGTGATCGTTGCACTGTGAAATATTAACTTTTTTATGTGAGTCAGAATAAACATTTACTGGTGTTACGTGATACAGCAGAGAATTTAGATCCGTTCGTGACAGAATACATCTAAAAATGCCTGGAAAAATTTGGTATCATATTTTGTAGCTAGAACACAAAAACAATTGATTTTTCTGATATTCTGTAGGCAATCATTATGCAAAAGGTCATAACATTTGATTTATTAAGGATATTCTGATTTTCTTTTTTGCCAAATGTAACTTTCGTTCTAGAAAAGAACGTTCTAAAAAGAAACTTCTGAACAAACTTCACTTTTACTGTTTAGGAGTTCAAAATATTGTTCCGAAACTTGTGGGAGTTTGATGTAGTGTTCAGTTCGTTAATTATCAAGAATACATCAGTTACGAAAACATTAGCATGAATATGGGGACAATAAAATCTCGGAACGTCAGCAAAACATAATTGTTTGTTATTGACTGAACTCCAATATCTCCTAATAAGCACAAAGTGTAAAACTTTCAAGATTTTTTAAGTTGTAAATGTAAATGAAGGAAGGAAAGTCTTTTGTAAAAAAGTTTTAAATCTAAGATATAATATTTTTTTTAAAAAGTTATATGTGACAAGGACAATTAGCCTGAAATTTTAAGATTTAAAAAAAGAAATGACATCAATATTGAAGGTGGTATCCTTGAGAATGGTCTGAGGGGCGAAACGTTGGAGAAATTTTAAAGAATAAAAGTTGAGAGGAAGAAAAAGGATCAAAATTGTTTTAAATTAAGAATAATTATTTGTTATTGACTGAACTCCTAAATATCCCAATTAGCACAAAGTGTAAAACTTTCAAGATTACATAATTTTCCTTAACAACAGAATTATTTTGTAAATAAATGTTCAAGTTCACAACCGAAAATTATTTTTGATCATTCTGAGTGATCTTCATGCTTTATAATATACTGAAATCGATAATGAACTTCCCCATCAGGTACAAATGTCATTAAAATCTTCCATTGCTTCCTAGGTTAGATATTTTATCAGCTTAATTTTTTTTTTAGGATCAAAATACGAACACATCGTTGCAGATCAAATTTAATTCAAGATTTAAGACAATGTATTTATGAGCATTTAAATAAATTTGAGTTACTTTTTGTCACCTTCAAACCTAGGAAATTTGTACTTTATCATGAGAAAGATATTTGAATTTTTTTTTTGCTACTGGTACTGACTATTTGAATTCAATCAAAGTCAGCAGGAGTAATAAAGATTTCTAATTGATCTAGGAAATGTTGCTAATCAATTGGCCCTCTCCGGATATATTAACAGTTACGATACAAAATTAAATATTTTACAATTGTTATTTATATATTATTTTTTATTGCTGCGATTTTATAATATTTTATAAATTTGTATCTAAACAATTTATTACAATTTTTCACTATAGATTTAATTTTTTCGACTCTAGGAAGATAGTCCGAGTGGTGGTTGTTGACCAACGTTTTGCCCCACTTTGCAGGGTTTTGTCAGGGGTGTCAGATTGAAATAGAGATCTCAACTTCAGTTCTTACAGGTTAACAATAATAGTTTTATTTTACTATTTTGATACCTTTATTGGCCGCCAACCGGTCTGTCTTCCTACAATCTACTTCATACAGTCAACTATATTCATCCAATTTTATTTTATCGATATTGAAGTAAATATAGACAAAAACTGAGTGTTTACTGGAATAATTTATGTTCTAAAGTTATGTATTAAAGCTCGAGAATTCCATCGATAAATATTAATTACTTATTGAAAATGCACTCAGTTAAAATAATGATATTTTGTATATCTTTTCGTGAAAAATTAGCAATTAAAGGTAAATTTAAAAAAAAAAAAATTTTTGTCGTTTAGGATTTCTTTAAGGGTTTAATTTCATCTAGGAACCTATAAAATAACTTCAACACAGAGGAAAAATAACAACATCAGTTTAGATATAAAAATATCTATAATAATATTATGTAATTATACAAATGTTATGATTGCATTATATTAATAAACCATTAATCATTTTCCATGTACATAATTTAGAATAATTAAATGAATATATACGAAGTTTTCATTAATTAAAAAATCAAAAACAAAAATACATCAATAACGAAATAGCTATAAAATTCAAATTGAAACTTCCATTACTCCAGCAAACTTTTCTAATTAAATGTTTCGGCACCGCTGGAAATACGAGTTTCCTCTCTTTCTGAAAATAACAGTGAAGTATACATTTTCCGAATTTGAACGAAATAAAAATTTATTAGAATTCAATTAAACAGTCACAAAACATTTTATTACAGCCCAAAATAAAGTTGGATGGGCCCTTCTGGAGCGCTCCGAAACCCACAGGAATACTCCTGATAACAGTAAAATAGAAAATAACTATCTACCACAGCTGGATTCCTACCTGGGTCATTGAAGTTAGCAATCGAAAAAAATATAATGGACTACTTTCCAGGGAATATAGCAGTACGCTATTTTTCATCTTCCCGAGATAAAACAAAACAATGTGACCATGAGACCTCGACGTTGCCACAGTAAGGTCTATTAGAAGAATGAAGAATCCAAAGCAGTAAAAGTTTACATCGAGACTATCTCAAAAGTAATAGGGTTTGAGCATACCAGCCAATGCAGCCAGGAAGAAAATTCTCATAAGCAAGTTAGTTTTATATCTATTTATATTGTTAGTTCACTTTATTTCTAGCTAAGTTTTCTTTTTCAAGACATTTCTTTAAGTTGATAAGTTTAATCAAAACAAAAATAAATTAAATTAAACTTTAGACTTTATTAAGCTGACATTAGGTTTCCTCGACTTTAACAGTATGCAGCAGATGACAGAGATAGTGTTTTCAATTATTTTGCCTATAAACATTTTTAAGACGTGTACACACTATATTAATATACCAGATTCCTTTCAAATAGGTGAATTATTAACAATGTAACGATTAATTTTAGTATAACGACTAATCGTACCTACTTATAAGGCTTGAATACTAACAATTGATAATTATGTAGGTAAGCTATTCTGAAAAAATCGTTAATTATCATCTTGAGTGAAATGAAGATCAGGTACAGTATTAATCTATTTAATTAAGAAGTAGATTAAGTTTGGTTAGTATTAAACTACTAATCAACCAATTAGTTATAATTATTACCAATTACAGCTACAACTACCTAATTGTAACTGGTAATTTGAACTACTTAATGAGCCACTGTAACTGTAATCGTGGTTCGCAATTACTAGGTGAGCCAAAGTCATTGCAATTAAATTCTCTCAATTAATAGTTACGTGAAATGAGTTTCCACAACCGAAATATAAATAAATAGCTTATTCAATAAAGCTGCGCAAAAAGATTCATTTTTTTTTTTTTTACTCAGTCAATTTTGTTGGAAAATAAAAGGGAGTCATTCAAAACTTCTGAGAATGCGTTTAATTTTTTGTCTGTGGTACATTGTTTATTGGAGAGATAGATTACTATTTCCTCGAAATCCCTAAAGACATAGTCGGAGCAATAAGAGTTTTCCGGGAATTATCTCGATCTTATTTCTTAGCTCTCTATAGATTACTACCGGGACTGAGGAAGAAGTTTAATATACCTTATCCAATATACTCAAAATAAAAGTAAATAGTTAGCCAAGCTTAGAATTAGAGGCAGCTATTGTTTCGAAATAGGCCCCTCATCTTTCCACAATTACATAAATGAAATCCCCACTCCCAGTGGGGCAGATGGTGCCACCGCCTCCGGCCCGTATTATAAATTGTAATTTCGCTAATGACTGCCTCTCGAAAGATTATGGAAATTAAATTTTCAAAAATGAATACATCGAATCGTAGCGGAAGTCTGAAATAATTTTTAATTTATTTAAACGTATCCGATATTCCTGATTAGATAGATATCAGCCCAACCTCTCCAATACCAATGTTGAATAATTGTTTTTACCAATCTCATAGTTTAAATTCAGTACTAAAGAAAGAGCCAATAATATGAATAAACCAGAGATATAATAATTTGATTACTTGTGGTATGACTCATGAGTAAGTGAGTACCCAGCAGGGGCAGAAGAATTAAAATCTTCCGACACCCTGTCTTGTCTTCTCTACTCCTTCCTCTTCCCTATAACTTTGTTGCACAACTCTATTGCATTTGCCACCTTTATCCTATTGGATATTTCTTGGTCTACCTTTCCATTCCTGGTGAGCACTGTTCCTAGGTAAGTGTACTCGTCTACCATTTATATTGGTTCACATTTTCAAAGTATTTCAATGTTTTCCTGTTCCCCGCCTATATGCATTATTTTGCTTTTCGTGACATTGGTGGTCATTTCCTTTCTTTCCAGCTCAGCTTCCCATTCAGTTACAGCTTGTTGTAGATTCTCTTTAATATCTGCTATAAGGATAATGTCATCCGCAAATACCACTATCTGGGCTAGTATTGTCCTTATGTTCCATTTGCCAATAGAAGAGCGGGCTGTTCTCCGTTTGCAAATTTTCAGGATTTCATCAATATAAATGATGAACAGGAGTGGGCTCAAACAATCTCCTCTCTTTACTCCTTTCTAAATTGCAAATGTATCTTTGCACTCTTTTCCATTAATCCTTTCTATTCCCTTGGAATCCTAAGGATCGAATTTACAGATTCTATCAATCTTTGCGGGATGTATTTTTCAGAAAGACCATTTCACAGTTTTTGTCTAGGGCCCGTATCAAAGGCAGCCTTTAGATGTACAAATGCCAAGAAGATACTCTTTCCTCGTTCCCATGATTTATCAATGAGAAAATATACGTTACTGGGTCTTGCGTTGAGACCTAAAAGCAGCCTGTTCCTCTTCTAAGTATTTCTCAATTAGCTCTCTCAGCTTCTTTTCTAATATTGAGGTATAGAGCTTGTACACAACCTGGGATAGACAGATAGGTCTATAGTTCTCACATTCGTTAGCGTTGCCTTTTTTGTGAATTAGGACAGTTATGTTGTACTCCTATTCCTTAGGAATAGCTCTTTCAGTAAGTAACTTCTGAAAAAGGCACTGCAATTATTTTAATAATTCTGTTGCACCATATTTGATGAATTCAGGAACGATGTCATCTCTTCCTGCTGCTTTTCCGAGTCTTAATCACTCCACTGCTGCTTCCACCTCTTCCTCTCATATTACCTCATCATATTATCTTCGCATACTTTCTCTAACCATTCTCTCCTCGGCATCTCCAGTAAAAAACCTCCATGTAGTAGCATCTCCACCTTTCTAAAATACCCTGGTCCCCAATAATCAATCTCCCTCCCTCGTCCTTTACATCTCGTATTGGTTTGCTTGTTTTTATTTTCATTGCCTTAATCTTTTTCCAGAAAATATTGGTGTTTTCATGATAGTCGATTCATGAATTCGTTTGTGTGAAAAAAAATGAATTACCAATGAGCAAATCATAGTCAACACATAAATCAATCAGTCTTGGCCCATTTCTATTCTTAGTGGAACCTGTCCACTAGGGAGCGCGTCCCCTGGGTGGCGGATGGGGGATCCCTCCTAGGAGGAGTGGTCTGAATATAACGAATAAGGACCCGTGGACCAACAGGTACCCAGTGATGGGGAGTGTAACCAGGCCACCCTTACTCCCGAGGGGACATAAATATTCGGGAGGCCAGTTGTCCCGAGGATACGGGGCCTCTTCTATTGGGCTAATCACTCATAGTTGAGAATAAATAATCCAGGGAAACTTAAATTGCCTCGGACTTGGACGGACCCATCACAGTTACGACACGGAGCTCGAAAGGACGTAAGATTTGGATCATGGAACATTAAGACATCGACTGAAAAGAAGGTGGAATTGGTGGAGGGGATGAAGACTTATAGGATAGAACTATTTGTATCAACGAAATAAGGAAAAAAAGGCCATGGAGAGGTTTATCTATCAAGCAAATACTAATTTTTAAAAATAAGAAAGCACTGCGACAATCGTATAAAATTTTTATTTCATTTGCCTTTTCCGTGTTGCAATGCACAACCTTATTGACTATGGCTTGACAACCCCCTCCCCCCCACCCTGATTGATTATAGAATCTGCCCCTAGTTTTGATCCTGGTTAAGCCTTTGGAATTTTTAAAGTTTATAAGTAGAAAAAAGTCACGAGACAGTCTATACGGAGTTCTGATTTTTCCTTCACAAGTGAGGGAGCATAGCTCATAAGAACTAAAGTGTTTAAAATGTAATTTTACTTAAAGTTTGAATTGAATTTTTTTTTCCAATTTATTATTTTGTTGTAATTTAAATTGTATCTGTGTTAATGTGTTCTATGATCTCTAATACAAAAAGTTTAAAAGAATGTAATATTACACAACAATGTAAAAAATAATATTGAAACATGTACCAAAATATCCAGTAAATAGTAACAAAATGTATTCAATCAATTTTTTTCACTTTTCTTGTCAGTCGAAAATCCATGTTTCGGCAGGAGTCGTTATGCATGTGTCATAACTTCTGAAAATAATCAATGTGTAAAATTCTAGTTCTTCAACTAGTCACAACGAAGAAAACCTTCATTTGTTTACATTGGAGAAAATTATAATGCTGTAGTAATATTTTACAATTAATAAAAATATGATACAATAATACAACAAATTTTTGTAAAATAGAAAATATTTTTTTTAACGTACTTCACGAACTACCATTAACAAATAATGTATAATATAATAAATATTCAGGTCATAATTACATATTAAAAGCAGAGATAGTTAGAAAAAAATTTTGTTTTTCAACAAAATTAAAGAGAAGAGTAAATTGATCATTGATTAATAAAGATAAACAAGGATATGTCAAAAAGAGATAGATCACGAATAACTGTGTTAGTTGAGAGAATATGATAGACTGACTACTGTCTACTGCCAACCGCGTAGTTATAATTTAGCACACTAGCTCGTGGAGTTAAAATTATTCCATACAGATTATTTTAAAAAGAACAATTTTTTTGCATAAGATATTTGATAAACCAAAAATTAACAGCAATATCAAATGCTCTACAAACAAAATATATGAATATTATTACAATAATACTAATTAATGATTAAAATAATAGTAAAAATTTTCATATTGAAATTTATAAATAATATTGCTGAAATTTTATAGGTAAATTTAAAAAAAGAAAGAGAGAAACTATTTAATATACATTGGAGACATATTGCCAGAAATATATCAGAAATTTGATTTATTAGTTTTTCTGTAATAGAAAACAAAATAAAATACAACAAAATACCCTTTTGTACAAACAAATCGATGACAGCTGAGAAAATGTACGTGGAATGTAAAATAATGTTAAATTATCAATATTTTCTCCAGGGTATAATTAAAATTATTAAGAATATTTGTGTTTGTAGCAGTTATTTAGTAATGATTATCACTAAAAAACTGTGAATTAGCAGCCTCGACGAAAAAACTTCTTACAACTTTTTTTTAATCTTTTTATCAATTTTTTTCTTTCAATAAATGCAAGTGAAGAGAAACCTGGGTCGGGGTGAAGCTCTGTCATGAGTGATCCCTGATTTTTTCCTGTTCCGTATTATCTCTCAGGAAGTAATTCTCACCCAGTATCCGCCTAAATGGCCCCTGGTGTGTGACAATTATTTTGGAAAACATATAGGCTCAAAGCTGTCCAACGTTTTCAAAGTCCAAAGTTAAAAATAATTTTTTATGCTTCTAACATTTACACAAACCTAAACTAACAAGAAAACTTATCAATATTTTAAATAAAAAATGTTAATAAAGTAAAATAAGATGACCTTAAATAAAGAAGATTTAACAAATGATCAAACCATAATAGCATTTTTTTTTAAATCACTGTGCTAAATTCAGAGGACCCTATTAAAGGTTAATTGAGAACTCTTTTGATTTTTTTGATCGAATACCGTGCTTTTTCAACCTAAATAACTGAATAAATACAAAAGACAGAAACGGAGTTATTTTGTATTCTTTCCTTGCATCTACGACCCTTGCTATCTCTTAAATGGGTACGCTAGAATCCCAATCCCTTGGCCCGGGTTACCTCTTGGGCAATGTTTGTCCTCAGAAAAGGGCCAACAGATAGGGTATCGTTTTCCTTACTGGGAATCTTTACATTTAGCCAAGAATTTCTACCTCAGGAGACCTCACAATAACTAAAGGCAAATTGTTACACAGAAGAGTCAATAAGTTGATAAAGTGTTAGATTACATTAACTATGAAATATGTTAAGTGGTTAATAAAAATCAATTCTAATCAATTGAAATCGTTGGTTCCAGATTTGTGTTATATTATTTAATCAATTAAAAAAAAGAAATTGGCAAATTTTTAACGAGGGTATACAAAAATTGATAAGAAAAACAGCAAGACTGCAAGAACGATTAAAAAAATAGATATATCACGGCAAATACGTTTTTAGTACCCATATTTAGAAACTCATCCGCATCCATAATATGTAACTAATTTAATTAAACGTACGTGATGTGATTAATTTGATGTCTAAATCTTCAATAGCTTATTCACTTTTAATTCTTAAAATCAACCAATTTTATACAATATGCAATGAGCATATATAACACATCTTAGATTCGAATTAATGTTATAGATGCTGTTCAATGACTGCAGTCTGGGGTAAAGCCAAAGTATGCAGTAATTGAAGGTTATAATATTGGTTCTGATATTTATTTAGTGGACTGTAAAAAAAATACATTTAACACTATTGCAATTTACAGTGGTTATTGAACTCCAAACTATTATATACATGCATCAATTACATTTCTTCTTGCTGTGCCCGTTGTGAGATGATTGTTGGATGATGGTGATGTTTCTAATTTTGCTTGCTCATTTGTATCTCCGTCTCCTAGAGGGCCAGCATATTCCTGAACTCTTCTACTCCATTTGGCTGATGAAGGGGTTGAAAGTAGAAAAATAAAACCAAATTGTAAAAAAAAAAGTAATGACTGTTGGCCTACCGCGCTCCCGAAAATTAAACATATAACATATGGACAATTTTATAGGCATTCGGCGAACGTGCTATATTGAAGTAGATTAACTCCCCTTATCTTAAAATTCAACTAAATGGTTAAAAATTATTGGTATATAGGTAAATCAAACTTTATTAGGGCAGAGAAAGACCTACAGGAGTTGAAAAAGACAGTCACAGACTGAAGGAGTGGCTGACATATTACAAGGACTGAGTGGCCACCACCCGTTCCCACTCTCTGATCTATAGCCGGCTATAAATCATCCCACCTCCTTTCCCATTCATAAACTTCACTGGCCCTCACGTGAGGGAAAAATTAATACAGAGTACTGGTCAGTCCCTTATATGTTGTTTATCATCAATGTTTGTTGGTTAAGTTTCCTAGAAAATACTATAATTGCTAATTACTTCCAAAAAATTCTGTAAATCATTGTTGATTTAAAAACTTTTTAGGTTTATCTAAGGTCCCTATTCATCCCTATATCTTCAGTCCACTGGTGTTCCTCAAGGTAGTATTCGCAATACCATCCTCTACACCGTCTATACAGCTGACATCCCAACAACTCCTAACACTATCCTTACCACGTATGCTGAGGACACATGTGTGCTCACAGTTAATAATAACCCTTTGATTGGATCCCAAACTCTCTAGTCCCATATCAGGACCCTCGAAGAATCTTGTCGAAATTGGAGGATAAAAATAAATCCCATCAAATCACATTTACTCTTCGTCGTAAACCTGCCGACTGCCCAACAGTATACTTTAATAATGTGGTTCTTACCCCTGTAGAATAGATTCGTTATCTTGGACTACACCTTGACAAACGACTAACCAGGAATCCTCACAAAAGACAGGAAACTGCACGCAGATTCCGACTATTACAGCACTTACTAGACAAACGGTCTAAACTCCCTACTCATTACAAAGGACAGATGACAATAATAAGGCCCATCTGGACATACGAAGTTGAGCTTTGGGGCTCCACTAAACCTTCCAATTCTTCTCGTATCCAATCCTTACAATACAAATTCCTACGAAAAATTCTCAATGCTCCTTATTTTGTTACTAATTAAACCATCCATAAAGACCTAAATGTTCCTTATGTAACCGATCTAGCCCGAACCCAATATCATTCCTTCCATTATAAACTCCCTAACCACCCAAATCCATTTGTTTCTAATCTTCCTCTTCCATTCCTGGCAATCCTCCTAGGCGCCTGAAAAGAAGATGGTCTCGTGACCTTATATTGTAAAATGTTTTTAGAGTCCTACTACTGGGTAGTTTCTCTACATGCTGTATCATTATGCTATTATGATCAAAATTGCTTGTTGTATTTTTTATTCAGTTGTAAATATAAATAAATAAAATAAATAAAAAAATGTTTATATAAAAAAAATTATAAATTGATTGAAGAAGATGATCGGGAGATGCGGTCAGTAAAGAACAACATAAATGAACAAAGAAATATTTATTTATGCCGACGTTTTGACTTGAGTTTGAGGTCATCATCATCGTGTCCAGCCGAGAAGGTTGACCTTAAATAGTTTTAAAACGTCGCCATAAATAAATATTTCTTTGTTTATTTATGTTGTTCTTTGCTGACTGCACCCCTAGACCATCTTCTCCAATCAGTGATCTACAGTAAACTATCTACGCCTCATTATAAAAAAAAATATGTATTTTTTTTCTAACGCTTCACACCACAAAGAACATCTTCTGCTGTTCAATCGTGCATAGCTATATGGAATCAGACCTAAATAAATAAACAATGATCATTAAAATAATGTTAAACAAACTTAAATTGAACGTAATAATGTTGATGATTGTTATAGACTTAGTGGAGAATTATAGTGAAAATTAACTTTTAATAAATTACTTGTTGTAATATATTAATAATTAAAATATCAGTTGTCATCTATTTTCTACACCTGATTCCATTAACTACGTCAGGTATATGACATAATCAATGGTAATTTCTTTTTTAATAATACAACATTAACAAAAAAAAAAATCTATAACAATTATTTTTGTTTTAAAAGTATATAAGTTACAAAATTAAATTAAAATTTCTTGAGATAAAGAGCATATCGTAAACGATATCCCTAAGCCTTCTATTTGTATTTGTAGTGCCTTCAAACAAATGTTATTCAACTAATTTCTTTTGTTTCATATTATTGAAAAACATATTAAATTTTTCACTGTTCACGTAGGATTGTACCACAGCAACGTAATTCCTATAATAAAGGTCCTTATAAACTTAAAGTTATACTTCTTGCCTCACTCGATGTTTACATGTTGATTTTGTGACTTAATGTTACAATCTTTAATAGACTGATTCCTTACGAGTTCAATGGGATCCCAAAAATTAATTACTTCCTCTAGTACATCTTTTGAACCCTTAATGAAGATGGAGGATAATAACTTCTTAGACTTTTAGTAAGAAAATTTTATTTTTAAACCAGAAATATTTCATGGGTGGATTTCTCAGATTGGTTCGGTTTGCTGGAAGGTTTAATTATGCTTAATTTATATTTTTCAGCGAAATCTTATCAAAATATAATAAAAACTGTGTAAAATCAAAATAAAAGTCTTAATAGATGGTTATTTGTTGAACCTATGCAATTAATTTTGGTCAGATGGTCTGGGTTGTGGTCAAAGAAAGTACATCAAATAAGAGAAAATATATTCCTTAATTATAAATTCTAATTTGTAGCGATACTAAACTTAATTAACGTATTTTAACTTAATCACGATATAATTATTAACTATTAATTATGCTCATTTTATTAAATATTTGTTTTGATGTTTCGTTTACCTTTCTTAACCACCATCCGGACCATCTTCCAACAAAAAAATAAAAATCATGAAACAATCAAAGTTAATTTTTTTCATTCAAGTTTTTTCTTCTTTTATTAATTTATTGATTTTTATAGGTGAAGTAATTACATTATAATGATTACACTAAATGTAGGTATATATAGATTTGTGTGTGTTAAATAAAAGAAAAAAGAAATCACACAGCCGAAAGAGACAAGGCCTAAAATATCGATTGCTGGCGGATGTGCTCTGTGATGTAAATGGATGTATGGGGCCATAAATACTTTTTTACTGTCCCTTTTTCAATATTCGAGTCCGGATTGTTTCATTGTATTTATCTTCAGTTCTTTTTTTCTATACAACATTTTGTCCCTGTCGACGTTGTTGTACGTGTATTTTATTTCATATATTAGACTAAGATTCTTGATTGTACTTTCATATATGATTTTATCTCATTAAATTATGTTTTTTAAAGAATATTAGTGAAGAAAAAATATAATTCACAAATATGTGTAGAAAAATGAGATATTCTTTAAATATCTTACTATTAAGTAAATGGGAGTGTTGAAGAATTTGATACTCCCTAAATAAAAATAAAGTTAATTAATGGGATATGAAATTAATAGGATTAATTAAAAGGGTATGAAATATTCTTTTCGTTTTTCATCCCTTTGGTAGCTTCTTATATAATGAAATTAAAAAAATAAAAAAGAAAAGAAAAGCTTATACTTTTTTTCTTATCGAGAACTATAATATGATATTTTATTTAAAATATTTCTTTATATATACCATTAATTTTAATATTTTATTTAAATATAATACAGTGTAATATTAGTAATCCGAACTAATTGTAGCAGGGGAGTGTTTGGACTAAAGAAAATATTCAGAAAAATGGTATCAAAACAATATGAATGTACAAAACTATTTCATAATATATATTTTATCACAAGAAATCATAACTGCATAGTTGTTTCTTTAATTTTTTTTTGGAATTCAAGATTTAGTTTAAATATGTATATATTATTAATATATTGTTGTATGGAAATTTATTCCCTTCGGTTATTGACATTAATTAGTGAGAATGGCTTATTTCTTGGAGATAAAAATAATAATGACGTCTCAAGAGTAGAATTTTAAATTTATTTGGAGATTTTAAAAGTGAATTCACCATTCTAGACAGCAAATAAAAATTAAAAACTCACAAATGCTGTTGTCATCAGGTTAATTTTAAACTTTCAAAAATTTGTTTTTCCAAGAAAAAACGTCGTCACAAACAAATAGTTTTTTTTTTGTTTATTTGCTGACCGTACCACCCAAGCATCTTCTCTGTATATTAATCTATGTTCAAATATTAGCATCTTATAAATATTATTTAAACTAGGTTTTAACATTTAGTTCGGTGCAACTAGTTTCTTAGTCTTCTTGAAATTTAATTAAAAAAATTGTGTGGTAATAATAGTGAAGTAAAACAGATATAAAGAAGTTTACTAGAATTCTCATTTGTGTCATTGCACTCATTTGAATTGTGAGAGTGCGGGGACTGAAACAAAACAAGTTTCAATTGTTTGGTTATATCCTCCCGCTTGATTTATAAAGACAGGCATAAGATATCGGAGTGAATGCTTTCTGACCCTAAATTTGATGCTCTTAAGACACATAATTTGTAAAGAAAAAAAATTGTGGCAGTCTAACGACTTACCGAAAGAAATGAATTAATGTATTAAAAGTTTTATAAAAATGATCTTTATTTTTCAAAATTACAATAGTATTTTTATTTATTTTATTATAATTATAGTGGACTCTCACAACTCCATCTGACTAAAATGAAGGTTATTCGGATTACCGAAAAGAGAGAAAAAAGGTCGCAAATCAATCATGAAATCAATTTATCAACAATAAGATTAATTTAATGAAAAGATTTTAATATAAACGCCGCTAAACAGATGGAAAAAATTATATACGTTTCCAAATCTTAGTAAACAGCATGTATTTTATTTTAAATTAAAAAATGAGATATTTTAAACTAGATTATTTAAGGCTCGGCACGTAAGGTGTTGATAATGCGGTTTAATTTTTTTTAAATAACTAGTTTCTGAATAAAAATTGCTCGCTATTATCACAAATCTATTCAATAATCATAACGGCCTAGTTGAAAAACGATCAAAATAGATTAATTGTTGCTAGTTAAACAAACGGCTATTGTTCCTCCCTAGGCATCGATCAGATTAATCTCGCGGTCGAGTTTGATGGGATTCTAGTGCCTCTCCTCCCGGCACTATATCCGAAGCTGGCCCCTCCTCCATCACGGCCTGTCTTACTTCAGTCATCTCATTCTTCAAGATGATTTTTATAGAGCTTTTTTCTCTCTAGAACTTATTATTTGCCTCTGTGTAAACATCTCTCTCCAGGATTGTTCGAATCAGGTTTTCTTATTTCAATGTTTTTTTTCTTTACTCTTCTCTTAATATTCAGTGTTTAATTTTTATTAAGAGAAGTTCAATAGTAATATTTTTTACACTTACATTGTAATTATTTTAATATTCCAGCTCAAATTTGATTGGAACAGAAACAACTCTAATTAGTGCAACAGAAACAAATAAAAACTTTTAAAATCATGTGATATTTTTTATATGAGCTTATGTAATAGTTTTCAAGTATATTGAGCCACTTATCAGGAAGAGGAAGAAGAAAATGTCCATTACAGACAAGTTCTTAATTTAAATCTTAATATGGCAGGGACCCTGAGACCTTTTGTAGATGTGTACATTAAGGGACCCTACACAGTCAGGAAACTAAAGATGGACATTCAAATTTTAGGAGTAATACTGATGGATCACCCAGAAAATTTTGAAATTTGTACATTCCAAAATTTGAAATAGAGAGGGAGAAAAGGTGAGTCTTTATCTTATCTTATCACACAGACATTGCACAAGATCCTGTTCGATATCATATTTAAGAATAATCCTTAGGGTCTTCGAGATTAAATTATTCACGCCAGTTTGGCTTTTGAATGATAACTGACCTTTTGGACCTAGGAGTCCCTTTTGAGTCCTAACGATGAAGAATTATGTAGAGCTGAGGTCTCATACAGTCCTCTCTACATTGACATCCAAAATGAGATAAAATCTTGATCAAGGATAACGTAGGTTGAATTTGAATAATACGTAAGTCCTATTGGTCAGAACCTGTGTCTGATGAGATTTCGATCACAACCAAAAAGGATCCGCTATCGTTCGTAGAGATGGTTCCTTTTCAGTACATCATCAAATACTTCACCCACCGACAGGGACGTAGGCCATGATCTAGGAACGATCCATTGGGATTACTTTATCAGTAGATAGTTGTGATCTAATCAAATCAGTGATTACTTTAACATCCAATAATAATTTTAATGGATCTTACATTATTTATTTAATATTGCGGGGAAGATGGTTAACATCATAATATGAAACAACAATTAATTATTGATAAATATCACTCAGTTGAGTTAACAAAAAATAAAAAGTAATTTATCCTTATGGTTTTTCAACTATTATCGAATCTTGTTGACAAGTTTCAATTAAGAATATTCACAATTAAGAAGTAAAATTCTTATGGTATGAATTATAAGAAGAAACTTCATAATTAAGTTTTAAAACTAAAACTTCGATTTTACAATTCGTTCCAACATTTCACCAATAACTTTCATAATACCTAAAATGAAATGATAAATTTTCGGACTTTTGCAGTAACAAATATGTTTATACACAGACCTGTCGTTATAGAATTATCTTTCGCCTCCCTCTCTCAATAATTTGGAAACACTTAAAGTGTGAAAATTTTGAGAATTAATTTATTTATAACGGAAAAAATTGTGGTAATGTATTATTCAAAAATATTGTATTCCTCAAAACTACTTATAAACGCTTTTGAGAGAGGTAAGTGTTTTTTTCAAAATCGTTAAAGAAAAGAATGAATTTCAGGGAATACTCTCAAACCTCCTATAAGTTGAAAAATTCGTTCAAAATTGTTTGGAAATTTTTGGCTTTTCCATTGCTCTTATCACATTTTTCATATCTTCATTCGCGTTTACCATTCCAGTTATAATGAAGTATATTTATAGTAGCACTACATAATATATGTTAATTATTTTTCACTTTAATGTGTCTGAAAGATCTTAGATAAAACTGCATTGTACTATAGCACAGAAAGTTGATGTTTATATCAGACCATTGATGTGTGTATTTTCTTTACTAACTGATATAATAAATTTTTTGTTAATTTTGTTTGCAATCGTTATAACTAACTATATCTACAATAATTAATTTTTAATGTTGATATTGTTAAGGAGGTAGGTAGAAAAGAAAAAAATATTTTTTTTTTAGTTTTGTATTGAAATTATTTATATAATTTTATCATTATTATTATATAATTATTTAATGGTTTATATGAGACACGGGCAATTAGCCTGAAAAAAACAGTTTATTGAATTATGACATCAATGAATAAGGTTGTCTGCTATGGTATTAAGTATTTTCTATGGCAATTGTATGGCCTTAGGGCCGAAACGTTGGAAGATTTTTAAATTAAAAAGTTGAGAAAAAATGTGGATCATTGAAGTTTGTTTTAATAAGAATACAAACCACTCTCAAACAATCAATTTATCAAATCGGTAATCTAATTTATGTTTTTAGTTGATTCAACAATCTTATTAAATTGAAAATGACTTTGTAAACCTATACACAAACAATATGATCAGTATACATTATAACGAATTAGTTGGTATAAAAGCAATTGTAAAAA
>NW_027107938.1:229134-248552 GCF_000696795.3 Halyomorpha halys | reverse complement strand
ATATAATAATTATGAAACCATCTTTTAAGGTGATTAAATTTGTTTCTATCCTTTCTGTCTATCTACCTCTTCTAATCTACCTCCAAAAATATCATTTATTTACTTAAACAAATAAAAATATAAAAATAGTCTTAACCTGATAATATATATACATTGAATATATGATTAAAAACAATTTGCTTTAAAATATATAGTATACCTACTCACGAAAAATGTTTTTCTTTAAAATGAACCTCAAATTATACAATAACTTGTTGCAGCTTTAGCTAATAATTTTCCGATTAAAACTATTTTTCTGTGTACAAAGAAATTAAGTAGTAAGCATGATCTAGAAAATTGTACATATCTTCAGGAAAATTATTTATATTGCGTGCTTGCTGCCGAGAGCAAGTTAGTGAGCCATCAGGGTCCAACGTACGTGATGCACAACTCAGCGGTACATCAATGATCTAAATATTAGACGAACTAAATTTTGCAGCCTCCTCAGCGTCTCCTACTTTAAATTGCTAAAGAGCACTTTCTAGCCACACTTTTAAAAATTAACCGGCTCACTGCCAACTTTAAAAATTAACTGGTGCTGTCACTGTGATGGTGCTCCATGACCACCATGAATTTCCCGGACCTGATTATATATTGAAGTAATACACATATGTGTTCAACCTTGTACTCCACTAGTTTTAAAGATTTGATATGATTTTACCGAACATATTTTATTATGTGTGACACCATACTCCTAAAAATAAATTCCATTAAATAATGACTGTATCCTAGACCTTCTAAACGACTAGAAATTATGAAAGAACCCCTAGGTAATACGGTACGTGTAATCACAAAGAAAGGATGCTTCCAATACCTATAGTCCCACATGAACGCTTAGTGAAATGAAAGAAGTATTTTATTTTTATTATGATATTTTGACAATCATTTTACTGAGAAAGTACAACCAGCACAACACTAATCAAAAATATAGAATAATAATACAGTAATAAAATGAACATAATTTGATACTATGAAAGGATTTGATAGTACATTATGAAAATACTTTTTCCTTTTATCGAAAGCTATCTCGGTCGGTCATTAAAATGTATACCCAAGAAAAATAGAGATCAAGTCAATAATTACAAAAAAAAACTCTCCATCGCTCACTCGTAATTGTTAGTCCTAGAGTATAGATATCTCAAGGAAGACTTTCAAATTCAATAATCCTTGTGACTCACTGCATTGATTTTTTTTTTACAAATCGATAGCCAAGAAAAAATAGAGATCATATTAATCACTGCAAAAAACAAACAACTCTCTATCGCTCACTCGTATATGTTAGTTCTAGAATACGGATATCACTAGGAACACTTTCAAATTAAAAAACCCTTATGAATCACTCGTTTGATATTTTGCCAAGTCGATGGCCACATATTTACTAATTACAATTAGTCATTTGAATCAGTTAATAAGTAGATCACTCGTTACTGAATTTGATATCCAGGAACTGAAACGATGAAGTTGAAAGAGAATTGCACTAGTCAGCATTCCACTGTATTTCATCTGTATCGGCGATCGTATAAACCCTGTTGTAACTTAATGAAAGTAGTTTAAGAATGAGAAGTGGCTGCACCCGGTTCATTTCGTCCTGGGATCAGTTCGTTCGCAAAAGGTGATGGAAGTAACTCTCATTTCAGGTGAAAGTCATTATGTAGAGTCAATAATTATTTAATCCTATTTTCTATAGATAAAATTATAATATTTTATCTAGGACGTTTCGGTTATCCGAAGGATTTCGAATTCGTTCAGGTTCATTGTTTGTGCATTGATTTAGTTGTTGTTTAACTTTCGGTTTTGAAAAAAAAATTTATATGGTCCTACCGATAACCTTTAAATTATATATCCTGTGTTTTGATGTTAAGTAGTTAATAGCCAAAGGATATGGTTTTTCCTGATTACTTTGTCCCCAAAAAAAAATAAATAAATTTGAAACATACTGATTAACTATTACGCAACTAAGGCTAATTTTTTAGATGCATTGACAAACCAAGGGATGGTGAGACGAGAAAAATATATCTTACATCGTAATGGAGTGCCTTCGATATTGGAAAGAGGACAGCTCCGTGGGGTAATAAAACCAGGATCGGAATACGGAAACCAATACTACTGCCTCTCACCGCCATTACCTCTGTCTAGCAACATTGGGAACTTTAATGGAACCTTGGAGGTAAACCTTATTCTTAAATAATATATATATTTACCAAAAATAAAAAATAAAATACAGCTGCATTTTACAACACAACACAGCAGAGGAATTCTCTTTGTCTGTCGAAATAATTTACAATGCCTTGTTGATAGTAAGGTTTCGAAAACATTGTACATTTTGCACGCATTTTTTCCATTAGTAGGTTTCATCGTGAAAATTGGTACACGAGACTAATCAGTACAAGATTTTTGGTCTTAGACAGTTATCCTGAGTTCCGCTTTGCCTCAATAAAATATCCTGTATAATGAAACAAACAATTTTATATCTAATTAAAAAACTGATCGAATAATTAAGTCCTCCAAACACTTACATAAGAAAATGTCTTTGAGAACAATTTATTTATATAAATGAAGACATGAAAGTTTTAGAAACTTTAAATTAAGAAAATACATTTTTCTTTTGGTTTTACCCTATTTCTTTTTCAAAGTATTTGTTGAGTCAACTTCTTCAGCACAGGTTTGTTCCTTGTTAGCAGTTCCCTTACTTCTACAACATTGCCACAAAACTTTGCTAATTAGATCCCTTAGTGAAATATGTTCGATTCTGCTTGTAAAGTGAACTAAATGAAGTTTCTTAACATTTAGAAATGTTAGAACTTCAGAGTTCCTGGTTTTTGGTGTCGTGGGGAATATGCTCCACGGGGAGTTAACAAACAATATTCTCTAATTAAATGAACTGGGTTATTAACAAACTAAAATAGTGTAAACTGAGTAAAAAGAAAATAAATTGCATGTGTATTATTACAAACCACACCATAGGTGTAAATAGCATTTTGGTTTTTAATGCTCAGTGGGAGTGGGGTTCAAATTCGCCTGAGGGAGATAATTATTAAGTCAACCCTGTAGGTTCAGGAGCCCTCCACTGTGTTATAAATTTTTAATTTCGTAAAAGTTTAGAAAAAAAATTGAATACATAGAATTAATGACGAAAATGTGTAGTGAAAATAATTTGCTTTTAGATATGTACAAAAATCATTATGTTGAAAATTTCTAAAGTTGGATAAATAATGAAATATTGAAATGTTCACCCAAAAATAAGTTTCATTTCATGGCATTTTTCCAAATATTGATAGACCTTAGAGTCTCATGTTTTGAAAGAAACCAATTAAATTTATTGAAAATTAAATGTTTTGAATGGACCAGATTACAAAAATGTATGTATTTATTTTAAAACAACTTAACTACAGAAATGGCATTGTTAATTACTTTAAATTAGAATACAAATTTAAATAGAAAAGAAATTTATATAAAACTTTTTTATTTGTAGAAATTGTAATTTAAAATTGGTTAGGATCAGTCAGATTATAATTAGTACGTTTAGGTTTATTTGCATGTTTAACGAATACCTCAACAGACTAAGAAGTTCAGTGTCGAAAATACATTTAGTAATTTAAAAAACAATAACTATAACGAAAATATAAAATAATAATAAATAACGGTCATATGTGTATTGAAATCTTAAAAATATGTTATAAGCAAGAGATAGAATAAAAAGTGCTATTTTTTTAATTATACCAAGAATAAATAAGATTTATATATACATCAGATTACAAGGACTATCTGTTTTACACATTATACTTTGTTAGATAAAATTATAATGATCTATATTGTATATAACTAACTGTTGTGTATTTTTTTTTAATACACTAACATAAAAAAGGGACACTTTTTATTTAAGCTTCTGTTTATTAAACATTTTTTTAAGATTTCAATATAGATAGTTAGAAGCGTTTATTACTCTTATGTACATATTATTACTTTTAAAAAAATATTAAATGAATTTTTGACAGAGGACTTTTGTTCATCTGTCGAGGTGTTTGTTTAAACATAAAATATAAGCCTAAAACTTTAATCTAACTGTTCTTAACTTTTTTAAATTAACGTTTCAGCATAAAAAATAATCGTTAGTAAATTTATTTTCTATGTAACAGTATATTTTAAATTAATTTATTTCACAAGCTTATATCTGTAGTTAACTGTTTTAAGATAGTTGAAAATAAAGATATACATTTTTGTAATCTCCCCCATTAAGAATTTTTACAGTTTGTAACTCTAACTTTATTTGTTTTTTTATTTAAATTAAAATATTAGGATATTTCGTATAATATATAGTCCTTACTTTTTTTAATAAACAGTAAAATATATAATTATTAAAGTAGGTTTCGAAACAATGTAGTACGTACTGATTTCTTTAGTCTGTTGTATATATCATATAAACGTATTTTATCGAGTTACATATAAAAATGGGTCATTTTTTCTTCATTAAATAACAGATATTTTAGAGTATATTGAAAAAATAAAATAAAAAAAGTATTATCTGGTGAATATATATTTTATTAGAGAAAGAATAAACAGACGTGTATGACATGAAAAATGTTCATATGCCATGATGAAGCAAATGTAGTATGCATTGAAATAATTTATCATTTCAATGTTCCATAAGAAAACGTAATACCCGTGGGATAAGCATTCGCGTGAGATAGCTTTGAGGAGACACTTTATGGCTGTTTATTCATTTATTCAATTTTCAATGCTATCTAAAGTAGTACTACTCCCGCGAAGCCTCAGTTCTGTTACATTATCAGACCAACTGAAAGAAAAAAAATCGCTGACGATTAAAGTTAATAAAACGATATAATTTTTTTTTCTTTAGCAAAATTTAGCAACTAGGTCCATGACAAACTAAAAAGAGACTATCTGTCCCATGGTTTACTGTAGTACACGAGCCAGTAAGAAAAAAAGAACGGTTATTTCATCCCAATTTTTTATTACTTTAGTTATCATAACTATGTATAATTATTAGTAAAAATTGTTGAGTCTTCTAAGCAGAGTAAATTTTCTAAGCATGAGTCCAAATAGACATGCCTTAGCTCAATATTTCGCTTGATGTAGCTTTTTAAAATGTAATATTACATAAAAAATGCACTGAAAAACCCGTAGTATTGGTATCTATATTTTAAAAACCATTTGACGTATAGATGACTATTAGCATTCGAATTATAGGTAGTTTAATGTACTATAAAGTAGTTTATCTTCCTAGGAATAGTAATTTTCAAGATATTTGCTAAAATAAATTTATTTATAGTTGTTCGGATAATAAATCTGATTTATGAAAAAAATATATCTCAGGAACCATTCGACGTACAGATGTCTGCTAGCACTCAAATTAAAGCTAGTTAAATTTACTATAAAATAATTTGTGACGTTTATCTTTGTAGGCGCAGTAGGTTTTATAATAATATACAAAATAAATTCAAAAAATGTTAATTTCTAGTGGTTCAGATTAAATTTTTAATTTTTGAAAAAGAATATCTCTTGAATCATAAGACGTACATATGTCTGCAAGCACTAAAATTAAAAGTAATTTAACTTACTATAAAATAGATCATAATACATTTATTAGTAGAAGTAGTAGTTTTTATGATATTGACATACATAAATTTTGTACATCAAAATTTGTCCGAGCAACTATAAATAAATTTATTTTAGCAAACATCTTGAAAAAATTACTAGGATGATAAACATTATAAACTTCTTTATAGTCCATTAAACTAGCTGTAATTTGAGTGACAATAGACATCTGTAGATCAAATATTTTTGAGATATAGATGTTTCAAAATAAATTCACTAACTAGTGTTCTTTCAGTACATTTTCTTTTTTTTATGAAATGTTGTTTTAAACAAAAAGACAACCCGAGAACTATTGAAGGTAAATAGCTCTATTAAACTCAAATTTAACAGATTTAATCTTCTTTAAATAATGTCATCTTAGGTTTTCTAGTGTTATCAGTAGGTTTGAAGGTATAGAGCTCTGACTGAAAAATTCATTATTTTTAACGTTTTGAAACTGCCGTCATTTCTATTCCCCTACTTATAGTTGGCTGACTCATCAGTTTCAACTAATACTTTTCCTTAAAGTAATGAAAGATTATTAATAGTTTTCATTAAAGTAATCATGGATAAAATAACTGCCTTATTTCTTCTCTTGGGCTCTTGTACTGTTGTTTGTATTTTGTTTACATTATATTATTTCAATTTACCCAACAAAAGAGTGTCCAAATTATTATTTTTTTTTTTTAGATAGAAGGTAAAAAAAAAATAGTTCTTTCTATGTACTTTTCAATCAGTTTATTACCCATTCTTGGAAAATTACTGGAATCAGTTATAAAAAAAACATCTTAATTCTTTTTTTCAGAGCATCGAAATTATTCCTGATTTTCAATTCGGTTTTCAATACAGTCATTCTACCTCTCACCAACTGGCAAGAATATCGGAATTTATAATTAGCGGATTCTAAAAAAGAGACACACCCTGGTAGCTTTGTTAGATCGAGGCCTCCTTTATAAACTAAAGAAAGCAGGCACTCCAAAATACCTATACAATATTCTGAGCTCATTCCATGGTAGAACATTTTCAGTCACAATTAATAACAAAAATTCAACCCTTAGAAAAATCCATGCCGGTACTCCACAAGGTTCAGTCCTTTTCCCAGTTTGTTCTACCTTCACGAAATCTTCCAATCCACACACACACACACTTCCATAGCTATGTTTGCCGACGATACAGCTGTGTTCTCCCAACATGATGACATAATAATAGCTAGAAACACTTTGAAAAGTCACCTTAATGATCTAGAACAATATTTCACTAAATGGATGATTAGCTTGAATATTAAAAAATGTAATTCAAAAGTTTTTACTCTTCGACGCCCACCAGAACCACCGGATCTAATCCTCAAAGGCAAAAATGTGAAATGGAATCCTGCCAGTGAAACAGTAAGATACCTGGGAATTCACCTAGATCGCCGCCTTACCTAGAATTACCATATCAAACATCAAACTAACTCAAACCTATGCAAGGTTAGCAATGCTATATCCTATCCTAAACTGAAATTCGAAACTAAAACCAGAAACAACTGTTCTTAAATTTAAAACAATTCTCAGGCCACTGCTGATGTACGGCTGTGAAGTCTTAGGCATCCTTGCCTAAAAACTAACATCTTTTCAAAATAAAGTCCTAAGAATCGCAGTTAATGCTCCTTGGTTCATAAGAAATAGCCAATTTCATCGCGATTTACAAATGGAATCAATAGAGGATTATATCAAAAAACGGTTCATTAAGTTCCACCCTCAGTTGCCGACAGTTAAAGGAGCAGTGACCTACAACCTGGGAAACCCAACCTCAACCAGAAGGCTGAAGCCCAGACTGCTGCAGGACATTCTGTTATAAATTTTAATAAATATAAAATTAATTCATAGTCACACTACCTCCATTTTACTTATTATTATTACTCATTTTATTTATCCATTATTTTTTTTCTCTTGTTTTCTCTCGCCCCTTTTTCAAATTAACTTGTTTCTTTTTACTGTTAGAGGGCAATTGTTTGTTTTATTTAAGTGTACCAATACCATTATTTTTTGTTATTAAATTTACTTTCCTCTTTTATTAAGAGTCATTATTCTTATCTATTTATTTTCTTTTTTTTTTCTTTTAATAAGAACATTGTAGGGGTGTTATAGTTAGGGGTGTCCTTTGTACGAGACTATACCCCCATCAACTTAAAATAAAAAATGAAAAAAATCGATGTACTTTTGAGTGACACATATTCTGTACTTAAATCAAAATCAATTTACTTTTTTTTCAATTTTAAATCTCAATTCGTTAGTAGAAGATGATAAGTGAAAAATTACAATGAAAATGTATTTCAGTAATGTTTAAAATGATCTTTATTCTGAAACAAGAGCACTTAAACAGAAATCGACACCGACAAACAGATCGATCGCAGTCATTATGTTTTCCGTCAGTCCAAAAAAAAAAAAAAAAGCGAAGAGAAGGAAATGAAAAAAACAAAAAAACGAAAAGGACAAAAATAACGTTTTAGAAAGGATCCCTGGATTGGAATTGTAATATCGTATGCTTTATCCGCCGTATTAAGTTTACCGGTTGACAGAGTGTGATTTGCAGACTGGTTTGTTCTGGTGCCAGGGGCGCTATCGATTTATGATAAAAAATGTATGATACCCTCCGTGAGGTTTGTCTGCTTTAAAAATTGATTGATCTACTATTTATGGTGGGAGTGGTTTTGGCAGCCAAGCTACTAGTTCTATTGTTAGCTTTCATGGTGCCTTTAACGACAAAATTCTCAGGGGACGATGTTACCTAAAGGCCTCAGGATATGGTCTGTGTTTGAAAACAATATCAGTGAGAATTCGCAATCAAAACAGAAAATTTGTAAGGAAACTAAAATGTCGTAGTTAAATTTATAAAACATTTTTTAACTTAATTTTACTGGTAAATAACTGGATCGACGTAGAAACTACTGCTCAAATTTACAGCTTTCTGAATTTCTTAAAAATAAGTAGTTACTTTTAGAGGATCTCTCGTTAGGTTTTTTCAATCTACGTATTGAAAATGTGAATTTTTTTTTCTTCTTTTCTCTTCTTCCTAATTCATCGTTAGCACTTTTATAAATCTAGTTCGTCATAAAAGTATAAATGTGACTAGTGATTATTTTAATTTTGTTGTTATCATTGTTATTTCTTAATAATAATATTGCACATAGTTAGTTCATTTAACATGTACATTGTTATTATTAAGAAATAACAATGATAATAACAAAATTAAAATAATCACTAGTCACATTTATACTTTTATGACGAACTAGATTTATAAAAGTGCCAACGATGAATTAGGAAGAAGAAAAAAAGATTCATATTTTCAATACGTATGGATTAATTAATTAAATTACCATTAAATAATTAATTAATTTTTATCCTATTTAGAGAAAATATTTAGGGAGGATGCACCGATGTGTCGTTGCTGTTGAAGTGATCTTGCTGTTGGGCACATTCTTACTGGGTTGGTCTGAAGTCACACCGATTCTCTTCAAGTGTACAGGAAATGATTAGAGAAGACTCCACAACAGTAATAAATTTGTGAAGTGTAAATTGTAATTGTGATTGTAAATTTTTCACTTTGTAATTTCAACTGTATGAACATGTCAATTGTAATCGAATTTGTAAATCAAGTGTAAATGGCCCGAGTGGTCGAAACACTTAAATAAATAAAAAATAAAAAAAAGAGAGTATATTTATGTAATTGTTTTTCATTTACTTATTTAATGTTATTTTTTATTTATTTATTATTATTTTTATTTTTAGTATGAATGTGATCAGTTATCAGTATTACCTGTAACAATGGCAGATAGTAATATTTAGCAATAAATAAACTATTGAAATTAACAAAGAACAAAAAGTTCAAGTTATGACGAAGGAATTTTATAAATAGCTATATAAGAAATATTTTGGTACATAATGCAACCGATAGTACATACAACATTAAAAATCAAAACTTTATGTTGATAATCATGCGAACAAAATACATTTAAGCAATTATGTATATTTTTGAAAAAAGTTAATTTAAAAAATATAAATCTTTTGCTCTTAAAGTTTCATTAAGTAAGTTTACCATCATAAGACTAAACAAATCCGATTTGGAATGCTTTGTTACCATAATAAATGTCAGAAATATTGTCTTTTATAATAAATTGGAAAAAAGCCAAGATAAAAGATAAGTCCTCTCCCAGACTACTTGACCTGTACTTAAGGAGAATAATATATCAGTTGAAACATACGCTAAATATAAGAATATTGAAGAAGAGTTGGAAGAACAAACGTTATACGTCTCCATTCTTCAAGATGAAGGACATTTCCTACCCTTTTTTAGATATTTATTCACTTTATCCTTAGCCTTTTTATGTAGAAGCTACCTAGATAAGA
Source organism: Halyomorpha halys (assembly GCF_000696795.3). Taxonomy (NCBI): domain Eukaryota; kingdom Metazoa; phylum Arthropoda; class Insecta; order Hemiptera; family Pentatomidae; genus Halyomorpha; species Halyomorpha halys. Next base: position 238,530 of record NW_027107938.1, on the reverse strand, counting down.
AGATGGGGCGGTTGAATAATGGAAGGACCTGCATGATATTGTAGACCTTATTTTAAGGGACATTTGCCTTTGCCCAGTAGTTTATCAGAGAAATAACTAGATCACAAATCACAAAACCGTATCCATTTATACAATTTATCGAGATAATGGTATGACAGAATAATAAAGAAAATCTGAAGTATGATAAAAAATATGACATAATAAACAAGAAATGGAAGGTTGGGAAAATATGCCTGATTCGACAAAAAAAAATATTGCATTAGCATTAATATAATTCTTGTATTCTTGTTTCAGAGTAATATAACCATGACTGCACGATTGTTAATTTTTTTTAATCATCCTCTTTTTTTCCCTCTGCCTCGCATTGCCTCTCCAACTCTCTCGTCGTCTCCCTCTTCCTCTTCTGATTATATTTATTTATTTTACGTTTGATTGAGTAATTATTTTCACTCCTCAGTTTTTTAAATCATTGTTAAAATTATTGATACTTTCATAAAGATTTTCTATTGATTAAATTTAAAATCAAACGGAGTAGGATAAGAATACTCAAAATACCACCAGACATGCAAAAAAGTTTTATTATATACATTGTTACACTTTAGTTATTGTAATTAGGATATAACTTGATTTCTATTAGAGTTGGGGAAAGATTAGCTACAAGTTTCAACTATTGCTTATCTTTGCCCATCTCTGATTTGTATAAGCTAATATAAAATCATATTAATAGTTTTGTTTAATACAATACTATATACGAGCCGCTGCATTCAAAAGTGTGTAAGCCAAACATTAAGTTAAAACATACATTAATTTCATAGTTTTGTTATTTTCACATATATCATTAAATATTAAGATGATAGAGATTTTAAGAGGTAATATTATTCCCTACATAATATACTTTGATACATTTTTGCGTCCATTAAATGTCGATAGCGAAAATCGGACAAATATAACTTTGTTATATTTTTTTTTTTTTTGGTGTGTTGAATTGAAGTCATGGGAAAAACGTTTTGCGAGTAGCCTCTTTTTCTGCATTGGTAATGCATTTGCTGAGGAAATTCGGTTTTTTAGAAAAGGGTAGTAGTTTGTGTCAGTAAATGCTCACGACTTTTTAATATTTAAATTCGTGATCATAATGAAAATTATTTATGTTTCAGAACCATTGAGAATATAAGTGATTCCGATAAACTGAATTTTAGGGAAAACATCTTTTCTTTTCCGGATCTTTCAGACCACCTCTTGACTTAGTTCAATTTATCATTTATGAAAATGAAGGTATTCTATTAAATACTTTGAAAACAATTTCAGATGGTTAGGCCTTGGTCTATCATTCTGAGATCTGCGGGCGGCGCCGGTTCGCCTGGGATTTTGTTCATTAAGTGGCGGTCCCACAAAATGAGAAACTTGATCCCCCACCTTGGTTAGAATAGGTTGGTCACCTGTAGATAACTAGGCAAATACCACCTTCGCTGTGTCTTGCCTTAAAAAAAAAGAAAAAAAACATCTTAGCTGATAAGATTAAACAATAACCTGAACAAATTTGGGATGTAGTTCATCACATCCCGTATGTACTTGGAACAATCACCATATCAAACAGTGTATGAGAAAAATTCATTACTTTAGTCAGGTGGGACGAGTAAATGAAAACGATATCGATGTGAATAAGGATAAAAGCGACGGATGTGAATATTAGGGAAACTTCTGTTATCTCATCTTCATTGCATACATACGATTGTATACATACCGATTCATATTAAATTTTAACTTTTCCATCTAACTCTTATACAAGAATTTCAATTTACTCTGTTTATTTTATTTCAAGTCCATGGATAGTCAATTTTTTTTTATGGTTTATATTGAGTACCTAGTTTCCTCTTGAACTGCAAAAAGTCTAACAAGTCAAACAGTCATCATGTTTGTTTACTCCCTCTAAACATGCTATTATCAAGTGATAAATTATTAACTGGGGTACTGAGAATGAAGAATTAGGATAAAAAATATTGAATTAATGGTGAGATAAAGCAAATTTTGGTTCATTTATTCTAACATTTCGTAACGAACCGTTGTAGCAGCTGTTTTTATTTATTAAAATAATGTTTTATCAGAAATCGGTTTAGCGAAATTATTTTAAAAACAAAAAAAACTAACTGTTTTTGTTTAATGAGAGCCAAAATTACAGCCATCATAACTTCAATGCTGCAGCAGAACTGGGTAAGCCATCTTTAAGGATACGACTTATTACGGATTAAGATAATAGTAATAATAAATATAATTGTAAAGATAATATTTATTATATTTTCCTTATTAAAATTTATAACTGTATAAGGGAATTAAGTATATAAATGTAATGTAAAATTTAAAACATGATAGCTGCTTGTAAAGATTCAACCGACTGGTAACATTTACATGACTATTATAAGTTAAGAGTTGACACTCTCTTTTCGGATGGCCACGGGACCTCTGGAACTTTATGGCAAATAGATTAGGATAAAAGATGACCTTTTGTATTAAATTTGATGACCAAATAAGCGTTGGAGTAATTGGAATCTACATGCACTTTCTTGTCGTTTATAAAAATGTCAGCTTGGCAGTGGTAACTAAAGCATCATCTATTTTCAGTCAGAATTAATAACAAAAATTCAACCCTTAGACAATTCCATGCCGGTACTCCACAAGGTTCAGTCCTTTCTCCCATTTTGTTCAACTTCTACCCTCACGATATCGTCCAATCCACACAAACCTCCATAGCTATGTTCGCTGTCGATACAGCTGTGTTCTCTCAACATGTTGACATAATAATAGCTAGAAACACTTTGCAAAGTCACCTTAATGATCTAGAACAATATTTCACTAAATGGATGATTAGGTTGAACATTGAAAAATGTAACTCAAAAGTTTTTACTCTTCAACGCCCACCAGAACCACCAGATCTAATCCTCAAAGGTAAAAATGTGAAATGGAATCCTGCCAGTGGAGCAGTAAGATATCTGGGAATTCTCCTAGATCGCCGCCTTACCTGGAATCACCACATCAACATCAAACTAACTCAAACCTATGCAAGGTCAGCAATGCTTTATCATATCCTAAACCGAAATTACAATCTAAAATCAGAAACAACTGTTCTTATATTTAAAACAATTCTCAGCCCACTGCTGATGTACGGCTGTGAAGTCTGGGGAGCGGCATCCTTTACGAAAAGGAAAAAACTACAATCTTTTCAAAATAATGTCCTAAGAATCGCAGTTAATGCTCCTTGGTTCATAAGAAATAGCCAATTGCATCGCGAATTACAGATGGAGTCAATAGAGGATTGATTACATTAAAAAACGGTTCATGAAGTTCCACTCCCAGTTGCCGACAGTTAAAGGAGCAGTGACCTACAACCCGGGAAACCCAACCTCAACCTGAAGACTGAAGCCCAGACTGGGCTAAAAATTTTTAATAAATATAAAATTAATTCATAGTCACACTACGTCTATTTTACTTATTATTTTTTTTTCTCTCTTTTCTTCTCTCGTCCCTTTTTAATATTAACTTGTTTCTTTTTTACTATTAGTGGGCAATTGTTTGTTTTATTTAAGGGTACCAATATCATTATTTTTTGTTATTAATTTTACTTTCCTTTTTTATTAAGAAGCATTATTCTTATCTATTTCTTTTCTTTTTTTTTCTTTTAATAAGAGCATTGTATATAGTTACTGGTGTCTTTTGTACGAGAATATACCCCCCCCCCATAATTAACTGTAAATATATATGTAATATAACGGTCATATCAACCATGTAAGGCCCACCAGGCCGATCTGGTATGAAATAAAAAAAAGCATTATCTAAGATTATTGAAAGAGAGGATATCGTGGTTTCACAAAGTAGGTTAGCATTAATTAAAGGGATTCCTTATAATCCTCAAACTTTTTTTTCCAATCCGATATGGATTTATAAGGTTATGGTATAGCTAGGTCATTATTAACATATAATGCTCATGTATCATCAGCGTGTATAGGGAGAACAATGTTGGAATGGGTTGGAATTTCAGCTATATAAGCAACGTAGAGAATGAGGCCTAAAACCGGCCCTTGAGGGATAGCGGGGGTCGGAGAAAAGAAAGATAAAGGAAATAAATTATTATTTACTTTATAGGTTCATTCTATCTATATGGTATACTTTTAAAATCTTTGGAGGATGCATATCAATATTATTATAAGTTAGATTAATTGAAATAATAATAATGAACTCATTTTTATATGAATAATTTTACTCGTTGTGCATTACTTATTTTAATTAGTCATATAAGCTCTTTTTTTTAGTAATAGTATATTTCTTTAGAAATAAACTATATTATTATAAACTATTTTTTATTTATTTCATATCCGTCGTAACCCTGAAGATAATCTATGTAGTCTGGACGAAACCCAAGCTGCTACAATAAATGAGCAATACTCACTCGTTTACTATATACATTTTTAAAAAATTAAGATAATAACCAAAATGATCACCAACGAATTATTATTTCCAATTGTTAATTGTTTCAACTTAGTATATAAAATGTTAAATTATTAACATATCATATAATAAGCAAGCGCTATTCTCTAATTATCAAGCTCTATGGACAATTAATAATGAGAGCGATTTAATATAAACTAAAGGGGATATGATATATGAGGAGCGTTTGATATGGAAGGGCTAAGCACCCTAGGCTGATATGAGGCAATGAAGCAACGATGATGATACGGCTTGGAGGTCATCAGGCCAGCACAGCAGCTGCATCTCCATCAATCTCTATCCAACATCACTGCTCCTCTCTTGTAGCAGCCCAGATCAAAATGTCATAAATTTACATCGATATCAGGACGTTTCTTCCCAATGACAACCAATCATCCAGGATTTGCTGTTGGGGCATGTCTGCTCTGTTTTGAATGATGGGACTGAAGAAGAACAACACGCCAGTGTTTATAAATAATATTGTACTACAAACGTATAATTTAAAAAAATGCAAGTATGATATCTGAAATTTACAAAGCAAATAAATTTTGTATTTTTACACAAAAGACTTAAAATATTTTTTGCAAAATAATTATTTGGATTGATCAATAATAACGTCTTTATTTCATTTTTTAATTGAATAAACATCCATGAAGTGAGTAAAAAACGATTTGAAGATTTATGGAATTTAGAATAAATATAATATTTTAGATTTAAATTATAATCAACAGTAATTTATATATCATATTTGTATTCTAGGGAGTGCTGTAGAACAGTGGTAAGAAACTACGATAATAAGTCCAATTTATTATTCCTATTTAGGATTTATTATCCAATTTATCACTATTCCACCTATCAGCGTCGAATGCTTAGACATTTGATATAAAAGTACTAAATAAATTGGCGTAATTGTACATACGAAGACACTATAGTAGTAAATCCAAGGCCACGGGTTCAAATCTGGCTTTGGCAGATAATTATTTTCTGTTACACTAAGTAGCTGACTTACAGTAAGTAGCTATGAGTCAATCCTGAGGTTCTTTTAGGGTCTACGCAGCCTCATAATGTGGGTACCCTAATTGGGAGAAAAATCTGGCAGTTGAGTGGGGTCTTAAAAAATTCTAGATTTGACGACAGGCATTTTCATTATTCATTCACCTCAAACAAGTTAAAGGTTTTTAAAGAAAACCATGCGATATGAGCATGAGTTTCACCTAAATAGGTTTTAATATTTTTTAATTATAATTTCATCAGGGATTATTATAGTATAAGTAATTAATGAAAATTAAAATTAATGATAAAACATGGATACATGTTTTAGTTTGCTTCCGAGCTCTTCGACACTCTAACACACACAACGCAATGGTGATTTTGACAATGTACAATGATGAGGTGAGTCTGCGGGCTAGTCAGAGAATTGTAGTGATCCTGATTTATATGGTATCCGTAGGGATGCAGGTGGCAGATTACATGGCAAAGGACTATCTTTTCAGTGGCAGGAAAAAGAAGGGAATAAAACAGTCTTAGGGTGAGTAAGCAAGAGATTATGACCAAGTGTTCCTTGACATATCTCGGCTTGAGAATTCAAGAAACTTAAACAGAAGAGGTCTACAATTTATAAATTTCCCAGAGTAAAAGTTGGGGATTATTACCCAAATTAATTGAAATATGCTGGTGTTTGTAATTGTAATACTGTATTATAGAGTTTTAAAATAAATAAGTAATGATGATATAGGGAGAAAGCCTCAATTCTTAATTTAATTTACACGTATTAGGTTACATGGGAGTTTGACCAAAAGGTTGTGCAATAGGATTAGTTTAATTAATTTTGATTATGGTGATGATATTACATTGGGTTACATAAAATAATGGATGTTATAGGTTGACCTTCTTTGCTTGAAGACTTGTTCTTCAATGATATTCTCTTCCTGTGTTTTCTCTCCTCTTTCATCCTGTCTCCTTCCCACTGCCTGAGTGGGGTATAGTTTATTAATTGCTGCTCTCAGCCGGAAAACGATGTGGCTCTTGAGACGCCGTTCACTCTACTCTCTGTTGTTGAGACCAAGATGGCAACCCAAGTCTCCTACTTCTTATATATGCCACTAGATGGCATCGTGAATTTATATTCAAAAGTGAGGGAGGAACCATTCTCAAACAGTAGCTAGAGTGAGTATTGCGCTGTCCCGAATAGAGGCTAAACATGTAACCTGTAACCTACACAAACCTGTAAAAATATAACCTCTATCCCTATAGTTATGTACAGCACTTAAAAATTGAGCACATAATAGGGTATTCCAATAGAGCGTGGACACAACCATTACCCGCGATATTGAATCGGATTCTAGATACAATGGCTTACTGAAAACCTATGGTACCCATCTATCGTCAAACCAACCTCAGAGTGATAAGCACGTGTCAGGACCGTCTCATGCGAAATGGCAACATGTACCAGAATGCCACCAATACGACTGATCGCTAAAAAAGATGTGACGCTCTTATATTAGAGTCAAAAAAATTTCGAGGACCGGAGATAGAGTGGATAGAGTTGGAAAATGGTAGCGACACTGGCATGTGGTATTGAATGAGAGATAGGCCCACAGGCTAAATCCCGATATCCAAATCTGGGCGGACAGGGAACATGACTACAACGTCAGCCAGTTGATTACAGGAGAAGGTGTTTTGCGAGTCTACCAATATTGATTTGAGCAGTACTATGCAATAGAAGGCCAATGTGCCCAACAGTAAGCGAGAGCGTGTAGTCTGTATTTTTTTCCTACCCTCGCTTTTTTAAAATGCGAGTTGAGTTCGATCAGGTCTGCGGATCAGCATCAATCGCCAATAACATCATCAGCCAGAAGGAAAAGGGGGACGAGGAGGTAGCCTAACACAATGAAACGTCCAACCGTTACTCCACCCTCCCCACCAATCTCCGTGATGTAATGCTTGTTTTTCCGATGAAGAGTTGTAAACAAGAGTCACAAGTTGATTACAAAGTGCGAAAATCCAACAAACGGATTTTTACAGATCTAACCAACCCTAAAAAAAACCTAGTTCTCTTATGAAGAAATAACACAAGTTAATAAGATCTAAACAAAAAATATATAACATTTTTTAAGCTATTGCTTCCATTCAAAAATTACTTCCAATTAAGGTTAATGGGACAAGGATTTATATTGGCCAGTGAGATAAAGGCCATCTCAAAATTAAAACTTTTAAAGAAATTAAATAATCCACTTTAGAAGTTGTATTATTTTTTCCGCCCTTGCATAAAAGTTTATAGACAAATTTAATTATTCTAATTTATCAAACTATTTCTGCCTGATTCCATACAATTCTCTTAAGGCTTTTTATTATTAATATCAATTTTAATCAGATAATACTTAATATCGGTTTGCTTTCAGTAAATGGTGGATTTATGAATCTTAATATGGTATAACATATGAAGTAAGATTGGTTATCAACCACGAATATTTCAATAAAATGAAATATTCCTTTAGAGGTACAGCAAAAGTATAATTTTACGTGAAAATAAAACAAAGTTGCTCTGAGATTTTGAAAATTAAATATTTATGTATCATATTTGGGCGTTCTTCCTATTTAATTGTGAATAAACATGCACCTACACACACACGCATTTCTTATAATTACAACTGTAGCTATTGTTGTATATCTCAACATAAATTTATCAATAAATTTTTCTCTTCTATTTTCTTAGGTGAATACAATATAAATGGTATCTCTTGCAAAATCTCATTCGAAAACATCACAGTGAAATGGTTTTCAGACCATTCCATTCTGTATATAAAGCTTGAATCCAAGAGATAGCAATATTCTGAAGGCAATTCGTTTTTAATTATTAACCTGCTTCGTTGCTCAACCTTCGTTGAAATCGAGTTTTCGCGTGCAAAAGGATCATTTTCATATTGAAGCGATGACAGGTAGGTAATCACTTTTTCGTTGTGATTTGACTAGAATGTGTCTAGTATACATTTTTACTCAAAGATGTTTTTAGTTGAAAAAAAAAAAAAAAAAGAAGAAAGTTTCAACAAGTCAATTAAAAAGAGTTAATTCGAAATTCTATTGACATTAAGTTACTGAAAATGATATAAAAAATATTAGAAATTAAGTTTCTTATACCAAACCTTCAAAAATCAGTTGTTTTTTTTAATGTGTGTACTAAAAAATTTTTTTTTCAAAAAACGGCTTAAAAAGGTTCCTGTTCCGCTAAAACCTGTCAATTTTCGATCATCTTTAGCACCTGGTCCAACATATATTTTGCAGAGATTTTTTAATTAGAGAGCCGTGTAACAACCGATTTAAAACCAACTCTAAATTGGAAGTCTAGTTTTTGAAATTAAAATTGGTGAAGTAATTTCACTTTCAATAAAAAAAAAATGTTTATTCAAATATTAAAACTATTATTAGAGGATCAATTATTATTTGTTAATTGAAGAATTTTCAACAGTGATTCTGTCAGAATTATCAGAATTTTAAATTACTATTTAATTAAACACATACAAGTATTGCATAGACACTGATTTTAATTGAAATGTGAGTGATGCATCCTTATTTTAAGCGAGTATTTATTGTCATTCATACGATATTAAATTCATATAATTCATATTTCAATCAAAACAAGATCAAACAAAACCAAAAAAAAAGAAAATAATTTAGTTCACAATTTATTCATAATTAACAAACAAAAAAGCCTTTTGTTACTAAGCCTGAAAAATAAAACAATATTACGTAATATTCAATAAATAAACCTAGAAGGGTAGTATAAGTTATAAACATTGAATTTATTAATACTTTTTTTGATCTTATGCTAGAAATAATTTTCTCTGAGAGATGTAAAACATAATATAATATATGTATTTTATAATGTGTTAAGTATATTACCACCATATTGTATAATATATA
>NW_027107938.1:210101-228399 GCF_000696795.3 Halyomorpha halys | reverse complement strand
ATGTGTTTCTAGTTTAATGCCTAGGTAAGTGAGATGTTTCGTGGTTTGTATTGTCTGTTCGTTGAGTTTAGGTGCTCTGTTGGGAGTTTTCTTGTATGAGAAGGTGGTGGCGTCTGTTTTTTGTGGGTTGATATGAATTTTTATGTCTTGTAGTTTGTTAGCGATGAGTAGAGATATGCAACTTGATGATTATAGGTATAGTTATTCATTGTGTCACCGTAGTGGAAAATCGACAATCGGTAAATTCCTATGACAGATTACCTATCTTTTATAAACATTCTGAAAAAGAAAAGAACTTTATTTCTAACATGTTTTCTACAGTTTATTAAATTTCTATGAGAGACATTTGATATTTCACTTTTAAGGAGTTATATATTCATTAATCATTAAAGAATGGATGCATTATGAAAACAATTTATGACCTTTATATTATTGTTAAAAATTGTCTAAAATGAACCACTGTGTTTAAGCAACAAGAAAATTAATTTTATACCTCTGAAAATTTGAGTTTCAGGATATCTGAAAAAATGAAATTCTGTCCATCCACCTCGGATTTGTTGCAAAATAGTAGCCGAATAAAAAAGCGCTCTTATCTGGGCAGTTTACAAATATATGCTATTTTTGAATCATCCTACCCAAACATTAAAAAGAATAAGAAGTTCCAAACATTTTTCTATTTTTTTTTTGACTAAAAATAAAAAAAAAGTTATTTACCTTTATATAATTACATAATTTAATTATAATAGATTATTAAATAAATTTCATGTTATGAAAAAATTCTGTACATTTTCTGTCCAGGATGAAATGATAATTTAGGTATTGAGTAGAAAAAACATTTAGGAGGATGAAAAGATGAAGGAAATTTGAATTGAAGACGCTTATTAGAAATAAAAAAAGAATATTTTTTTTTAAACTAAAAAGTATTAACATGTATTGTAGAGTGAGTCAAGTTGTGCTGTAGTTTATCAAATGTTGTTAGAACTAATTTATAAGTCATAGTTTTTTTAGTTGTCAACGTTATTTTTTTTATTAATTTTTTTTTATTAAGCATTATTATTATTTATTTAAATAAATTCTATCATACATTCTTGTATATTATTCTTAAAAAGGGTCAAATTTATTTATATAAAATATTCGGGAATATACATTTCTTGTATTCTCATTTTTCTCATACAACAAATTAAAAATATATTTAAAAATGCATATTAAATTATTTCTTAAAAAAATATTATTTTGAATGAAATGAAAAATAGTTTATTATTCTGGGACTAGGTCCCTTAGAACAATCACAATGGCAATTTTAATTTTATAACTATATTTTTTGGCCATAAAACAGTGCGGTCACACTTAATTATTAGTTATATGTAGAAAGGGAAAAAAATAGATTTAATGAAAAACTAAATGACTAAATAAAAACAAAAGAAATAGTTAATTACAAAATATCTGTACTATTATAATAATGGGTCAGATTGGTGAAGCAAAAGGTAATTAAATATAAGGGATTTAAACGAGGGTTTGTACATGAAGTATATTAGAGGGAATGGAGTTCCAGAGATATGCAGCTCGGGTAAAAAACGATTTATCAAACGCAGTAGTTTGGTGAGGTGGAGGGTAAATGTCAGATAAACGGGATCTGGAAATACGGGGTCGGACAGAGAATTTGAATTGCAGGTTTTTTAGAATATAGGAGGAGCGTTGACTACTAATTGTTTGGAATAGAAAGGAAGTTAGAAAAACCTGGCGTCGGATGGATGGATGGAGTTACTTTAGCTCGGCGTAATACTAATACTGGGTTATGTGCGTATCTCTGGTGATCCTGAAAAGACATCGTACTGCACGATTCATTAGACGTTTAAGTTTAGATTTGAAGTGATGCCAAGATTTTTGACTGATGTATGGAATGACATATCGTATTGTTTACGAAAATGTTGGGGATCCTGAGATAGATTAAGAGAGAAAGGGAGATCCAATTATGATAGCTTTAGTGTTTTCAGAATTTAACGTAAGTTTATTGTCTGTTGCCCAAGTGCTTATACTATTGATTTCTTCTTGTAGTTTTAGAATGGTATTTGAGACGTCGTGAGGATAGAAAGAAAGGTAGATTTGTGACGGATGATACTGGGAATGCTGGATGGCAAGTGGAAGATCATCAAGTAGCTCATGGGTTGACGACCATTACTTCAGACGAGCGTGAATACTAAACTAAAAGTTTTTTTTTCATTTTTTTAAATTATTGTTAAATTTGACATAATGTTTTAACTTTAATATAAGGAATAGTTTGTGAAGAATATACTCGATGTGGATTTCTCTATTACTGACCATATTACTAATAAATTAGAGGTATTGCGGTACGAAAAAATAAATCTACGGAAAGTAATATAAGACTCTCTTATTTACCTTATTTTAGGAAAGCATTAGTCTTAGGTGAATCGATAAAGACAAATGTTCAACTCGACCCAGTAGGAAAGGCCTCCCACAGGTCGGGAAATCCGGTAGAACGATTCCATACCCAATTCTTTGTGTAAATCGTATATAAAGTGTATATTATAAAAATTATTATTTTGAATGCTTTATAATTTGCCTATTATTGTTTATTATTTTTCTAAGCTTAATTCTCTGAAATATTTTTTAAATTACATACAAAACCATTTTGCCATTTATGTGGTTCCGATTATTAACAAGAATCTAATTATTATATTATTACCTATAAAGGAGCAATTAAGATGCACACATAAAAAACTATAAAAAAAAGAAAATGAGTCTAAAAGATTGCCGGTCATAAATAAAATATTGCTGATATTGGATAAAACCCCTCGTAAACCTTCGAAATGTTATAACGATAATAATTTGCATCAATAATTCAGACCAGTCTCACGTTCCAGATTGTAATTTTATTACGAATAACGAAAGATAATAAAATTTTATTAAAGTGCATAGTTCATTTACTATTGAAGTGCTTCCATTAAAATATAGATTATGTAACTTCCTTTAGCCAGCTTCATGTTACAACCAATTAGTTTCCAAGGTGCTGATGGTCAACCGGTCAGGTAGCTGCAAATTCGAGCTCTCAGTTTCAAGCGCAATTTCAATTAGTGAGGATCAATGGATAGAGGGAATACAAGGTTGGGAGACTGTTTAGTGCACATGTCCTGCCCAGAGGAAGGGCAATTCGATGCTAAGCCAAACTATCAACGGAATAACCCGGATAACTATATAACATTTCCTGAGTAGGATTCATGGTGCAAAGTTTCCAATCCCAACAGAACCCATTTACCGAGCAATCGCCACTACCTGTCCTTTCCGTTTAGTTGATTTAAATCATTATGGAATCTTATTCATAATTCCTGACATTGCTTTTTAACCATTGTTTATTGGTGAAGTTTTAAAAACTCTGGTTGAAGGATCAAACGATTTTTATTTGCTTTGGTTCATTATATATTGCTATTTATTGCTTCATCCTTCAAACGGCTGTAATGCATTTCTATCCATCGCTTGCATAAGAATGAGATTAAATTTTTCTTAATATGGCCCAATTTTTTTTAACCCAATAACAGTGCCAACCATATTTTGTCTAATAAGGAGTTTTTGGTGATTGATTTTTCATCAATGAAACTTTACGCGATTATTTCAGTGGGTGCTACTTTGAAGTTTCAATTAGACTTACTCCATACGCATCCTCCACAGTCTTTCGTTGTGTTACTTTGTCAGAACCGAAGGAAGTTTAAGGTTGTTAATTATTGATATTACGTTAAGATATTCTTATATTAGGTTTACGAAAGTAAATAAGCGTATCATATAAATACATACAAATTTTCATTTCATCCTTATAAATATAAGTAACTACAATTTATTGTTTGGTTCAACATGCAAATGGTTGCCAGGTACCATAATAAAATTGAATACTGATTGAATGGCGTCTTCTGGATTCTGATCTTCTAGACGTCCTGACGTTCCAGAGGCTTACGTGAAACATGATTAATTCATTTTTATATACCATTGACTGCTAAAAGTATACCTTCTCCATTTATAGAGGTGCATTCAGGAATTAAAGGAAATGGAGGACTTACCTGGGTATCGTTCCACCACATATGGAGCCTGTAGTTTCTCAAGACGACAGGGTTGTCGTTGATGTGGTCGAGGGCAAGCTTGACGGCGGGCATCACCCCCCTGCCGATTGCAGACTCCGGAACTCCTCTGGAGTAGGGGAAGAAGCCGGCGATGTAGAGGTCGTGCCGCTGTTTGAGGCCGGCTGGGCGCTGGCCGGCGACCGCGCTCAGCGAACCTACCGCCAGCCACCACCACCAGCCTCCCATCCCGTTCCGCCTCAATCTAGATAATAAAGAAAGAATAATTAATAAACTGCGTATATAATCAAGTGACAAGTAGTAAACTATTCCAGTCAAATGTGGTTTTACTGTAAGGCATAGTCCACTCTCTTTCAGAGATAAAGTGAAGAAAAAGAGAGGGACGTTGACCACATCCCTGTGCCCAGGTTTATAATGGGCTAAATTAAAATTTCCACCATTTATTTAATTGTCTTAATAATCGTTTATTTAATTGAATCTAAAATGTAGTAAACACTATTTTCAATAATTTGGTTCTTCAACAATCAAAATCCATTAAGCTATTCTCCTAAAATTCGCGAAAAACTACACTGTTGTAATGTAAAATGAGACAAAAGGAAACGGTCATTGGCTACTACAGCGACAGTGTTCATTAGATCCATCTTTTCAGCTCAACTTTTCCTGGGACAATACCATCTTCATTATACTACTTCTTCCTATGTTTTACATTATCTGGTACAACGTCGTGTGAGACAAAAAATCATTAGTGTACATAATAAGTCGTCCTTATATACAAAGTGGTGGATACCATCAGACTTCTCCAATCAAAAGCAATGAACAATATTTTGAGAGAGGATGAAAATTTATTTTATCCATTTGAGACGAGATTCAATATTTCCAGACAACACTAAACAAAAATCCTTTTGCAGTGTATGCCAAACCTTAAAGCTTCATGAATGATATACAAGCAATGTAACCCCCCAAAAATGTTTTTTTTTTTAATAACTTTATTGAAATTTACAACTATATATTACATAATACATTTAGTAAATATGTTCTTAGTTAAAATGGATCATAACAGGCTAGTAGAGCAACTACCCACTGGTAGCACTCTAATGACATTTTACATTAGCTGGTCTCGCAGCCATCTTCTTTTCAGGCGCCTCAGAGGATTTTCAGGAATGGAAGAGGGTGCAAGGTTAGAAACTAGGGGGGATTGAGTTGTTAGGGAGTTTATAATGGAAGGATTGATATCTGGTTCGGGCTAGATCGGTTACATAGGGAATATTAAGGTCTTTATGTATGATTTTATTAGTGACAAAGTAAGGAGCATTGAGGATTTTACGAAGGATTTTGGAATGTAAGGATTGAATACGAGAGGAATTCGTAGGTTTAGTGGAGTCCCAAAGCTCAACTCCACATGTCCAGATTGGCCTTATTAAAGTCATGTAGATCAGTCTTTTGTAATGTGTTGGAAGTTCAGAACGTTTGTCTAGTAAGTGCAGTAATTATAATTGTAATTCGAAATAGACGTGCAGTTTCCTGTCTTTTCAGTCTTGTGTGAAGATTCCAGGTTAATCGTTTGTTCAAATGTAGTCCAAGTTCGACAGGGGTAAGAGTAACATTATTAAATGAAACTGTAGGGCAATCGGTAGGTTTACGACGAAGGGTAAAGGTGATTTGATGGGATTTGTTGGAATTTATCTTAATCCTCCAATTACGACACCATTCTTCGAGGGCTATGATTTGGGAATGGAGAGTTTGGGGTGCAATCAAAGGGTTATTACTAACTGTGAGCATACATGTGTCATCAGCATACGTGGTAAGGATAGTGTTAGGAGTTGTTGGGATGTCAGCTGTAAAGACGGTGTAGAGGATGGGACCGAGGAACACCAGCGGACTGAGAATAGAGGGATGAATGGGAACCATTGTGGTTTACTTGGAATAGTCTAGCGATGAGAAAGGAACGAAGTATGTAGGAGGTGGGAATTTACGGAGTTTGTAAAGCAGTCCCGGGTAAAATTAAATTTAGATAAAAAGTAATGAAATGATAATAAAAATAATAGTACTTCGTTAGAATATGATTTAAAACTTTCTACAACATTAAGCAGTGGAAATATTAACATTTCAGTTTCCAACTCTTGATTTCTTGGTGAATGTTTCATTCGGATTAAAATAATTAATTGGAATTCGAAATAATTCATAAGATTATTCTCTGACTTACGCTTGTGCAACCTTAAAAACAGCAGTTCACAATTTTGATTGATTTTGTAGTATGTCGTCATAATTTTAAATTGGAAGTCAGAATAGAGGGAGTGTACCTCCTAAAAAGATGAAGAAAGAGCCCCTATGTGTATGAGAATACTCCAATTTTTGTATATGCCAAACTTCAACACATCAAATAAGCTGAAATATATATGAATATAATGTAATAAGCTGAATATAAGCTGAAACTTGTATTTTGATCCGATGTAGGTGAAGCAACCATAAAACTGCCTTTTGATGCCTTAAATGATCTAACATCCTTTGTAAAACAGAAGCGACAGTGTAAGCACTTTCTAGCCAAAAATATTAAGGATTTGAAGTAACTCTCAAAGAATGCAGCTGGGTGTGTTAAAGACAAAACCACATATCATATTATGTAGGTAATTAGTTAGTTAGATCATTATGAGAACAAACAATTTGAGTTTTAAGAAAATCAAAATGGTAATAACGCATTTTTGGGTGCCCATCAAGAAACAAGGACATGGTCAATTGCTTATTTGTATTGCTTCGCCACTCAAAACCTTATAGCTTTGAACGTAAGTCTGTTTTCTTTTAGAATTGTGTATATTTTTTATTAATCAACAAAGTAGATCTTTTTATGCTCAACCATTATATTAATTTATTTCACATTTCTAATGTTTTTCAGGGCCTTACATACACTTTCTGTAATAGTTGCCTGCTTTTGTGTCTTTTTTGGGGGTCCGTGTAGATTTGTTTTTTGGGTCCATGGAGGATTTGTTTTGGGGCCTGTGGCTGATACAATTTTAAGTTTTTAGGCAAATACGAGTATATGAGAACAACATTTTTTCGCCAATCGTAATTACATTTCGTAAGGTTGATTTGTTACGACAGTTCACTGTCAAGGGGTATATATGTGATTGTTAAAGTAGCAGTTACTTCACTGACTTTAATTGATTACGCCAAACCCAATGCAACATTACTGCAACTATTATAAAGTTATACCCTTTATCAAGGCGCTGAGTAGGTATTTTTTGTTGGAAGAATCAACACGATATCTTATTGGTTAAGTACCCTTAACTGAGAAATTGACATCACCAGTTACATATATCTCACTGCCTTTTCTAAATAAATAATTATTTGAACCCCATATATGAGTAAAATAAATAATTTCTACAAAAATGTTATTCTTACAATGATGATAATTTTTTTTTTGGAAGAATGGGCAGAGCTGCTTATTTGTTAATTATCTCTAATAGAGCAATTTCCAGTTATATATACTGCCTTTTCTAAATAAATAATTATTTGAATCTCATATATGTGTAAAATAAATAATTACCATAATTTCTAACAAAAATGTTATTCTTTCAATACATATTTTGCATATTTACCGAAACTACCTACAACCTAGAGAGGATCACGTATAAAAATCTAGCGACTGATGGGGGTTAAATAGCATTACTTGAAAAAATATTTAATTTAACTTTCAATCCAATAGTGATGACCAATTTAGCGTCAACCATTATTAATTAAATGAATATGAATAAGATAATTTCACATAAGGGAAAATATTCAAAGCAACTTTGGGCCATTACAGCAGAGGAACCTTTATGTTGTGAGTAGTATTGAGGAAACAACAACCCTAAGAGGCACCCATCAATGCATATCCGGGGGACTTAGGCCTCTGCAAACTATTTGGTTCTGCCTGCCTATAATGGATGCCGTATATCCAGCCTTAGCCGCACTCAGTGGCAATTCCTGACCAACCGTTCCTCATCCCATAAATTAACTTGGCTGTTCCCTAAATTAGTTTTGATAGCTTCGGTGCAGAATACTCTCCGAACCCATTTGTTCAGACACTTATTTTTAAACTTCAACGCGTATCATTCTATTTTGTTTTTGACATATTTTAAGTGATGTTTATTTTTCGAAAGAAGTTTTAAAAACATTAATCCAATCAGATTGTCATCACATTTTGCTTTCTTCGGTTATGTTAAATTTAACGTAGTTATAATGGTTATTCTCTTCCAAAGTCAGAAAACTGAATATGTTGTAGAGTTAATTAAAAATGATCGATTAGAAATTAGTTTAATCTTCATTTATAATTCCTACTCAATACACTCAAATATTTTCTGACAATTCCTTTGGCATTGGTCCGACAATAAGAAACACTTCTTTATTTATTATTAATATAATGGCTACTGAGCTACAAAGCTATTATATTAATAATATATTTGATCTACTGGGGCAAGGCATTGTGCTACCAACTCGAAGGGCCGGGTTCGAATCCGGCAGGAGCAGATATTTTTTTTTCTTTTGTGACTGTAACCTTGAGTCAACTCTCTGGGTTCAGGGAACCCTTCGGAATCTACACGACCTCATAATGTAGGAACTTGGGTAATTGGAGAAAACTCTGGTGGTTGAGCGTGGTCTATGAATAAATCACTGCCTTACACAAACTTTGCTTATGATTCAATACTTCCTTAAAATGAGATGACTGATAATTTAGATGATATGACCAGAGTTAAATCAGAAGATCTCTCTACAAAATAGGTTTGTCCAAGAGCTGATGTGGGTGAAGCTATGTGAACGATTCCGAAACCGACCAGACCAGATAAATCAGATAGTAAGAAAAATATGACAAAGAACTAGTTTCTATAGCGACAGACAGAGCGGTTCATTTAGATCAAGGTTCATTATAGAGGCCGATCCGATCTAAGAATTGACGGATACCAGTGTCACACAATCGCAAAATTTAGTAACAGGGCCCCAGTGAAAATCATATTTTATTAAAATAACAATTAGCAATATTTAGAAAACAAATAATAACAGTAGATACTTTAATAATTTATAAAAAATAAATAAAGTATAACAGAATCTAGACATGATAAGTTTGAAAGACGATATTGTGGAGGCAGCAAGAAAAGTGGCGGGAATACCGGTATGGGGTAAAATTGTAGGCTAAAGATTTCATATAAAACAACTAATTATGTTGAATAATTTATGATGTATCGAACGAATCTTACAGAAGTTTATTATATTTTCTATAATGTTGCCATAGTAGCACCAGATATCGGGATCCAAGACTACCTTTTGGTATAGTAGGAGCTCTTGATTTGTTTTTTTCAGAAGATCATGTAGATCTGGTCCGGGGCACAACTATACTCGACACTTTCGGTCGAGTCGTGGAGTTGGTGCAATGAAAATCCTAGTTAATTAGACCACTCTGTCAGTCTCAAGGGCAACCGCCCACTTTCACTTATTACCCGATTTAACTGGCCTGTTCCGATCGCCCAAAGCACTTTTATGTAGTACTCAACCTCAGATTCTTCATGGGTTGTAGCGATTTTTTTTAAATTAATATAATACCTTGTTTATGTATGAATAAATTGAAACAAATTTTAATTGATGGGTGTAAATGAGGTCCTGTTTAAACCCAATACTGTTTGATATTTTGTCAGTCCCGTCTTTTATGCCATTAGGCTAAAAGGATTGTTTATTATCATCAGTCAGGAAAACGCCCGTCTGTGTTTATTTTTTATTTTAACTCAGACCCCCGTTGACGGTCGCTGGACAAATTGTAGATCTAGATAGAAATAATTTCAGAAGCTACTTATTTCATTTTAATAGCCATAGGGGATTGCAATTATAAATAAATTAATAAATGAGAGTGAGTAAATTGTTTACAAAAATGAAGGTTTTGAAAAATATATGAACAAAATAAATTTTATTATTAAAATAAAGTTTTCATACATACATGAAACATTAAAATGTATAATCGAAATATATATTAGAAAATTATATTTAAATTTGTAAAACAATATAGAATATAGTTAAACTATCAAACAGAAATAATTGATGAATTGATGATTTTCTGAATCTTCTAAGTCTGCATAGTTTGAATCCATGTTATCTATGGCCATTTTCATATTTAAGTCTGGGTATATTTAAGGCGGGGTAGCCCAGTGAGTAAGGCGCTTTTATACTATCTCCCGGGCTTAAGTTCAAATTTGGTCGTATTAGGTAATTATTTACTCTGTTACTTTAGCCGTGAATGAACCCTGTGGGTTCGGGAGCCCTCCAATGCCGATTCAGCCTCGATAAAGGTGGCAATCTTAAGTGGAGAAAAAACCTGGCAATTGGAAATAATCACGAACTAATCAGCTTTCTGTACAACCATTCTTTAAAAAACAATACTTCCTTATATCTTTAATTAATTAATTATTAGTTAATTCATCTATCACTACAAAAATCTACATATAATCGGAATCTATTTAAAAAAAGAATATTACAATATTAAAAATATATTTCCATTTTACCACCATTGACTTTTGATGGACTAACATATGTTTTCGACTTTTTAATGCGTTATTTTATCAACACCTAATTCTTTACAATGATTGAATTTATTAATGAGTAAACGTAAAGAGTAGTAAAGTTCTAAACATTAAATATACTGCTTTGATTACAAACGTATTTTACTACAAGTAAATTTAAAATTGAATAGACCAAACACGCAATTTTAATATTAATACCATTGCAATAATTTTGATCAGAAGAGAATTGATCCAAACGCCAAGTATTATTGTTCTTTCATTTATTGTAAAGCTACTTTTCTAAAATCCTAAATTTTTGATTTTCTATAACTATATTATTTATTTTAAATATCATATATCTTCCTGAATAAATAAATACACTATTTTATAAGATTTCTGTGACATTCTATTCTTGTTTCTATCTAAGTTTCTAATTTTTACTTTACTATTGTTGAACATTAAATACGTTCAATCTTTATATTTTTTTTTTATATATCTACTTTTCATTGAAAAATATTTTCATTCTAAGAGAAATCATCTAAATGGAATAAGAGGAATTTCTGCCCTAACAAGCTTATCTGCGAGAATAGAGACAAATAAGTTTTGAGAGCAACTAAGACTCACTAATGGAAGAAGGACACCCTATAATGGAAAATGGGTTTCCTTTACCCCCTAAAACAAACTTATTTCACCCTTTGTTCGTATATTGAAAATTTAAAGGATATAGGGTAGTCTTGCAATATAAACATTATTAGCTTTACCTCCTCTGAAAGATAATTCAGGTGTTGAACTATTTTTAGGGGAAAACATTTACCTGATATTACTAAAGAATATTGGCTTTTTCTTATAAGATATAAATTTTTGCTTAAAATTAGAGAGTGTAATTAAAATTAATTAACTATTTTATGAGATTTTGTACACTTATCTTCATCACACAAAAATTAAGCCTATCGTATTTACTTCGATCTGAAGAAAATTTTTAGAATAAAATATTAATACAAAATTTGTTTTAACCATTTATGGAACATGTAATATTAAAATTTCATTACACCAAAAGCTTGTTCATTATATTTTCTGATTGATATATTTTATTAATGATCAATAAGTGTACACATTTTAAAATAATAAATCATGCCTTAATATTTCAATTGCAAAATATAAGTACTATTATTAAAATTTACAAATACAAGTCATGAATAATCTCTTTTATACTACAAAGATTAAGCAAATAACAAAGATGAGAGAATATTGACTAAAAAGATACAACATAGGTTGCCCAACTAGTTGTAGAATCAAATTTGTACATCAAAAAAAAAAAAAAAAAAAAAAAAGAAAGAAAGAAAGAGCTACCATATGTCTTCCAATGCATCGCTGTAGAGTTCTTAGGCTGTGAAACCATTGATGTATACATAAGCCGACTTCAAGGCTCGGAAATGTGGTTTCTTCAGAGTGTAGGAAGGACAAGATGAGATCTGGATGATAGGATAAGAGAAGAACTAGGAGCTATTGATCTCAAGAGTACTCTCCGGAATAAGCAACTGAAGTGAATATATTTGCAGGACTGGAAAGGATATCTCTAGATAAGTTATTTGAAGTTAAAAATATGGTATATTGAAGAAAATGGCAGGTCAGAATTATTGCGTTCCTCTATTCTATATTTTATGTAGTTTATTTCGAAAAACAAAAAATATTTTTTTCAGTTTTTAGTTATATTATTTGTTTTTCAAACATTTTAAAATTTCATTAAATATTATTTGTGTCCCTCCGAGTTCACAAACCAAAACCATAGCATCCCACTTCAATGCTTAGTATTAGAATTAGGTGAAGTACCGCAAACAAAAATCTGTGTTGTATCTTTTTATGTACACATTCGACTGTATGTACCTCGATTTGGACCATAGTAAATTTTTCGTGAACATTAATTTGATTGAGCGACTTAGTCTTTTTGGAGCAGATGTTTTTTTCTGGAAATACGTTTATGGAGACTACTACAAAAAAACAAGAATTCGTCATCATCCGAATAACTAATTTTGGATTTAAATCTTTGATTGTAACGATTATGATCGGAGTTTCCACTGTAGTCCTGTTTAATAACTAAATTATTGTCGAGATGGTTAAGTTAGATTTGATAGTTCTGACTATAATTGATGATATTAGGTGCCTATACCAGAAGGCATCGACAATGCGGGTTCATACATGTTAGGTGGATGGTTAGGAGATGAATGGACAGGATAAGTCTTACGGTTACGAGCCGTAAGTCCTCGAAGGATGGAAACTTTGCTCTGCAGGGTTCGAGTCTGCAGTCGCGAAGGGTTAGGCAAATTCGACGGCTACGAGCTGTAGTTTCTTGCAAGTAGGAAACTTCGCTCGGCAAGGTTCGAGCCTGTATTCACAGAGACGAATTAAGTCCGATGGATATGAGCTGCAGATCCCTATGATATGAAGCAAGGTTTAGGAAGGAGGGATTCCCGTGAAGGTTTAGTCAAGTAAAAGTCAAATACACATTTCCAAAAATAGCACTAGAATGTACTGCTCCACTATGTACAGTATTACTCACTTCCTCCAGGAGAGGAATACCCTGAAGGGAGAATTCGCACTTTAGTGAATCAAGTTGCCCTTGTTTATCTCCCTGCGGCTATTAGACGCCATCGATAGATGCTGCTTGTAAGAAGTTCGCTTTTAGTGGATTAGCAGATTCTATCGTAATCTTTAATTATTTAATTGATACATTTATGAATATTAAAATATTTAACATAGTTATTAAATATGTGAAATTTAAGTGTATATAAGGAATAATACATTTCAATAAATGATGTTTGTCCGAGGACTGTAGTAGTTCTCGTTGCACCTGATTGGTAGGGTCCTACAACTAGAAAATCCTATCCGACTATCAATAAAATACTTTTAGGGCAGTAATATGGAGCTATATTTTTTCTACGAATGAGAATCACAAAGTTAAGCTATAAAATAAAATGAAATGATATATTTTAATCATTGAATAATTGGATATTTTATTTTTAAAACTTGGCTACAAGATGAACTTTACCTTCAATGCTGATGGTTATTTCGATTAGATAAAACTAAAAAACGATGCCTTATCCTAAAATACTAATTACGAACTTAGTTCTTAATGGCATAATTAGAACTCTAATGACATTCTCACGCATGTTATAACCTAAAAAAAATGAATTTTGGTAGCTTTTACTGCTACCAACTTGCAGATGAGGAACTTACTTTTGTCCACTATAAATGTTAATCCGTCCTATAATGGACTAAATGAAGAACTTGTATTTTATGCAGACTATAGTTCACAACGGATAAATGATGAAACAAATATACTGTCTTGGAAAATATAGAATATGACTCACAATGCTGGTGGACTACATAAGAGAGAAAAACAAATCAATTAATGAAATAAAATAACAGTATTTTCTCAGATCGTAAAAAAAGTGCTTTATGCAATGCAACTTCCAAGTTAAACTTATGAGAATTTTCTTTTAAGAAGTAGAAAAGTTGAGGGAAAGTCCATTACCCTTCTCGGAAAGTGTAACGCGATATCATGATATATCGTCTACTTATAACTATCTATCATAAATTTTACTTCATCGTCACATCATCCCTAATGAAACTTGATCCCACCCCTTTAAGGCCTCAGGCTCAGTATCAAATAACAATACCTTGAAATAAGCATGAGTGATGATCTCACCGGCTTATCTAACCCTTTTTTTCTTCCAACTGAAGGTTCATAGTAAGAATAAGAAATTTTCAATCACATTATTTGGAACTAATCAAATCACATATAACCGAAATTCAGGACAATTATTAGTAACTATTTTGTACAATCATACCCAGAGTAGTTAAATAAAAAATATGAAATGGACAATAGTAAATTTGCTATCACTTATTTTTTGTTATTGTTTTGCTCGGTTTGGAGAAAAATGTCGTACACCATATCAATATAAAAATCTATTATATTATTATCATTATCATATATCTCTAATCTCTGAAAGGTTTAGCAATAATAAAATATACCAATACATTCAGTTAAAATATAAAGTTGATGAGTTTTTTTAAGACTCGAGTTTAATAAACTACCAGGCGGGTTTGAAAAACTCTTTTTTTTTATTAGATATACCATATATCATCAGCTAAATGACAAAGAACACTGCATAACATACATTTTTACAATATGCCACCTTATCATAATTCTTTTTAAATTAAGAAATATGTTACATTTTTGTTTTTTAATACTTTTATATAACTAGGAATCGAATTAATAGTTTGATAATGTTTCTTTTTCTTTATCCTTCTGTTTGTATATATTCTATGAGGGATTTTATTTATTTTTATGTATTTTTTTTTCTTTTTTTTTAGTAAGAATGTGATCAGTCATTACTATTACCTATTGCCCACAACGGTGTGGCAGATCGTAATATCTATCAATGAATAAAAAAAGAAAAAAAAGAAAAAAAGAAATTGAATTATAAATATCTGACATTAAATAGTACTTAATGTTTGCAATATCTTAAGAGAAGTAACCTAAAAAATTGAATTTTTGTAAATAATACTGTTTGACACAGTACTTGATCACACTTCCTTGTTAAGGAAGACTTTGGGATTTCTAACATCACGCTGGGACCTCTAAGAAAGGAATTATTTGCTAAATCAATTTTATCTCTAAAGTCGTAATATAAAAGTACTTTAAGAATAATTAAAAACATAAAAAAAAAGAAAATTGTCTGAGAGCCCTGGGAGATTCCTGGCTTAATACCCTAATGTTAGAATATCCAGTGCGGTCGGCGCATGTCACAACTTTGACTTACCACCACATACACCCCGAAGTTGCAGCTATAAATATTTTTCTGATTTTAAAAAACAAAAAAAATATCTAAAGAGGATTATGACCAAAAAGTTTTCATTTTTCTGTTGCTATAAAAATTTGTATTTTAAGGCTAAGGGAAAAACAAAATTTGAATCAAATATCTTTTGAAGAAGACAAAAATAACGGGCCGTAATGCAAAGATCCTGCGGTATCTGATTTTCTAATGCGAATGGAAATTTTTTCTATTCTATTTCTATTATTCTTTTTTTTCTCCTTTAATTATACGTAAAAGTTTCTGATACTTTATATTTATTATTGCTGTCAATGATAACTATATGTTTTTTTCACAAAAACAAAATTGAAGGTTTTGATTTTTGAAGAGGGAGATTTTTTAATTAAGAATCCTTATTTAAGCCCTGCCAGTCTATTTCATCAATAAGGATCAAAATCATCAATTCAATAAAGTGGCACTTATGGTCAGTCTATTTTATCGAAAAAGTTTCTCTTACATTCCAGGCACATGCCTGCCTTATTTTCTAATTTCAGTTAAGAACAACGTTTTGTTATTATCAGCCTAGCTCATGTTTATGATAACACAGACCAATCATTTGGTAATACTTGGTTGTTTGGACTACCAAAAGGTTTATTTCTCTTGAAAAATCTAATTTGAAATTATTTATACAAGATCGTAGTAAATTGAAAAAAATAATCATAGAATTCAGTATTTATTTAATTATTATTGGTCGTTTTTTGGTACCATTTTTGAATCGTTTCTTCTAAGCAAGAATTTTCATTGAGTATCTATTGAGTGTCCTATTGTTGGGTAAATTTTAGTTCATAAAAATTAAAAAAAGATTTAGAAATATACACAATACAGACAGGCTTTGAAGAAAAATTAATAAGGAACCACCTTTTTAAAAAAAAAAGAAAAACAAAAGGAATCATTAATTCGAGAATAACAGAATTATTAGTAAACCTTTTTCTTTTCTGCACAAATGTAAATCTCTTAAGTAGTCATCTGTCAGATACTCTTATTAATTGTCCATACTACTTCAAGCGTTTTCCCCAGTCTCTTCTAAAATGTTTTTCTCAACTTACATCTTTTCACTGACTGATACATTTCTGATGTGGCCTATATAAATTATGGATATTCCCACAACTCGTCGCTAGTAGTCCTTTTCTGTAGTCAGATTATGTTTTCCTTTGATTACAATATCAAGAAAATGGATATCCATTTTAAAATCCCGGTTTTCTTGATATCAAAGGGCTGTGAAAACTGTAAACTGGACTCTAGTGGGGTTTGATTCAGATAATTTCAAGTTTTATTAGAGATTGGAGAAAGTATAGATAAAAGTATCCAGGATATAATATAAAATCAATATTGAAATTAAAATTGTCTTTATAATAAAAAATTTATTTGTGTGGTGTGCAATTTATAAATTAGAAAATATAATGTATTCCAAAAAAGGCTGTGGATGATTTAAATTAGAAAACGGGGGGGGGGTGGAGGGAGAGAGGAGTAGTTTGATAAAAAAACAAAAAAAAAAAAACAGAAAATATATTGAAACTTCAAAGAACAGGTAGTGGCGTACTTGGCGGAGTAACTATTGTTTTGTGTAAATTGTTTTCTCCACATATTACGAAACACTACGGCAGGGAACTTTTATTATTATTTATTTCAATAACAATGTTTGCATACGACCGCGTTGTTTGTCGGGATACCACACCTTGGCAATCATCCATCTTTTACCCAACCACGGCTTTGTCGGATTGATTTGAAATCTCTTCTATACTCTGGAAGGTAGCCTACTCCACATCCTCACAGTCGGATAAGTGAGAAACAACCTAAAGGTCAATCAATCAGAAAATAATAATTAACATAACCTGATGCCAGTTTATTATTAGTGCCAGCATGAACCTCTAGTAAACATGAAACTCTTTTAATTTCATAAGGAAAATTAGAAGGTTGGACGTACAGGAATATATTTGTGGATTATTTTTCATAAGAAACGAAAAATGCACGAATAAATTAACATCCTGTACTAATGAGTACAGTTGCTGTTACTGCTGTTATAACTACTGATAGTAATTACTATATTTCATAATTCATCAGTATCAGTACGTGGGAGAAAAATGGGCCTCGGCTAACCTTTGACCAAAACAGTTCTGAAGCGATTATGAAATAAATCTGATCAAGTGTTTTGAATATACGGTCTTGGTTGAGTGCACTCCACAGGCCCATCGCCATATAACTGTTTTAATTAACAAAAAATAATTATAGAATAAGATCAAGCCTTTTTTTTCTTATCCAAGAATTATTACTAGACAATGATAAATGCATGTGTTGTGTTAGAACAGATTCGACCTTTGTGTTTAAGTTTAAAAACACTTTGTGACGTAATTGATAATTCCGAAACAAAATAACTGTTACAACATGAAAAGAAGTTACATTGTTTTAAATATTTTAGTTGTGTGTGGTTCTTACTCGTTATTTCTGAATTGATTAGTGAACGTTGCAATCGCAAGTTAATAATCAAATGCAGTAGGGAAGACCGCAGGGAAAAACTAGTGCCCCCGATGAAAGCTATCATAACTCGCCTCCAAGCGACCGCTCTCGAGGGGGCGCGGGAAATTTCATTTCCTTCCATTTCCATTTCCTTCCAGAGACATTATTCTCCGAGAGAGGACGACACTGCGTTCCATCCAAATTGAAATTGATATCGAGAAGTGACACACCTCTCAATATCCATTTATCAGGAAATTCACTTTTAACTTTAAAAAAAAAATACAGGAAAGGAAACATTGTTCTTACCTTCTAGATTTGAAATATATTCAGTCGATATGAATTTATTAATATATCAATAAATATATAT
>NW_027107938.1:184968-209979 GCF_000696795.3 Halyomorpha halys | reverse complement strand
TTTGGGTAGTAGGGAAAGGGTAAGCCTAAATTATTTTATTAACTTAAAGTTAATAATTTTTATTTTCATAATTTAAACTATTGAAATTTATAACTTTAAAAAAATAAAAACTCATTTCTGTGGCTGCTTTGATTGTTATAATCAGTTTAAATTGAATCTTAAAAGTTGTACAACTTCTGATTAACCTCGGTTAAATGGACTATTAAATTACACAGCGACAAGTTTAAACTTCTTTAATTTTAATTAAATTTAGAAGTTAAGTTAATACTATTCTACTAAGCTGATAATTATACAATTTATTTTATTTACTTTATTTTCTAATGAGCAATTTTCGGGCAAATATTTCTAGAAATTTTTGATAAATTCAATGGGACTACGAAGTTGTGCATCGAAAGGTGAGAACTCAATAAGATGATGCATAGTGATTAAGAATAAATTATAGTAAAGAATATATTTTAGTAAAATTATCTGGGGCCTGCAATATTGTGACGATAATCAATTCGTTTCTAATTTATTCCTTTCTAAGTGATTTCTGTCTTTATTTTACTTTCATTAATTAAAAGTCTATGCTAGTAGAGCAAAATTGTATTACAATATAATTTTTCAGTTACAACAAAATTGCATGTTACAATATGCAACAAGCTTGCATATTGCTGATCAAGAAAGCGTTGAAGTAAAACAAAAACAAAATATAATCATGATTTTGTAAAAGCATTAATGATAGATTTCATCATTAACTTTCTAGAGGAGAATTTTTATCTGTGTCCCCACTTTACAACTCTCGTTCTCAAAAATCCTATTATTCCACTGAGATAGATGCCTGAGGGGATTAGAAATTTGCAAGTAGATATAGAAATAAATAGTATCAACACCTTTGCGGTTGACGCATACGATTCAATGTTCAAAAATCTAAGGCCAACCTCATCTGTTTCAAGCAACTTCTCAATTTCTTTCCTTGTTAGAATCCTTGGAGTTATTTTTGATCGGTTCCTAACCTGATAATACCATACATGCCAAATTACCAGAAAATCTATAAGTATTCTTAAACATTTCTTAAGATTGATTCTACCGATCTGTGGTTCCGTACCTCCAAACTTCACTAACTCCTAGTTTCCTCTCATATTTACCTGTACTAAGATTATGGCTGCATGAATATGATTGCCATTCTGATAGGCAACAGACTAATGAATTGCATTATTAGATTCATCGACGGAATCCTAAGGTGTTGCCTTGTTTCCAATTGTAATGGCTGGTAGCCAAAAAGCCCCCTACAACCTTACTTTGTCCGTTTAAGAGTTACTCTCTTAAACTACGAACGGTATCCGATATCTTTAGAAAATCCTCATCATTATCCTAATTTAAATATGCATCGTTTTTTACTTCCTTCACTATTAATCTATCTGATTTTTGTATGAAGAAAGATAGTTTTTATTTTTAATGTCACGTTGTCAATTATTTTATGGTTCTTTCACGCAAATACGCATTCATAAGAATTAATTTTCTAATTTCAGTATTTTTTTGTTTATTTTATACTTTACTCGACAAATTTATTTTATGTATTTTTTTTATCTTAATAACGTAATTCAAACAATTGAACTAAATATACTTTGTCATTATTCTGAGGGAACAAGACGTCCCACAATAAAGTTCTTATACACGTAATTTCAATAATATAATATAGCCATTTATGAATATATTTATGAAATGTTTATATAAATATTACATGTGATTTAATTTATTTTATTTAGAAAAAATATAAAAGTGATTTGAATTATCCTTATGCATCACACCAAATGTATACTTAATTATAAATTATAAAGACAGGAGACTGCTCCGTCGATTCCGTTTACATTTATGAACAAACGGTCTAAACTGCCAATCCACTACAAAAGACTGATCCACATGACTATTATAAGGCCTATGGAGTTGTGCTTTGGGGCTCCACTAAACCATCAAATTCCTTCCGAATCCAATCCTTACAGTCCAAAATCCTTCGTAAAATCCTTAATGCTCTTTACTTTGTCCACGAATCAAGTCATCCATCTGGACCTCAATGTCTCATATGTTGCCGATTTGGCGAGAGCCATTGATGATAATCTTCGCAAATACCTAAATCCACTTGTTTCTATAATGGTTTCTCCTTTATTACCTAATAATCCTCCTAGGCGCCTGAAAAGAATATGACCCCGAGATCTTCTCCTCTAGATGTGTTATTAGAGTTCTATCAATGGGTTGATTCTCCACATGTTTGTATCATGTCACTATGTCACCTACAGCAAATTTACTTGTCGTATATTCTTTACAGAGTTGTAAATAACAATAATTAAATTATATTAAAAAAAAAATCCTAATTCTTTGCCTCATCTACTCACTTAAAAGATAAATATCAACTATGTGCATTCGTGTAGTTTTAAGGAACTTTTAAATAATTGATGGTCACCCAAACTATCTTAGCAAACTCTTCAGAAGCGCCATCTCTGGATTTTGGACTACCTGTTGCTTCTTCACGTTCTTACTTCTACTTATGTTTACTTCTTACAACTTTTTATGTTAACAGGCATACGGATATCACTTTTTCATGAAATATAATGAGGTAATTATTTAATTTATAATTTGACAACAACCATCTATCAGTATGTCGGATTCGGAAGGATTCATCATTATTTTCATTCCAAAGCTTTATTGAGTAAATTACACATAAACATGGCTATTTATAGGTTTTTATTACCATAATAACTGTTGTAAAGTTCTTACAATAAAAATATTACTACAAGGAAAACACAGGAGATAAATAGGTGTCCAAAACATGAATGCTAAAGAACATAATTAAAAGTTTAACGACTCTTAAAAAAATGAATTTTTCTTTTTAAATTAGTATTTTATCAAACAATTAACTGTTCTGAGTTCATTGATTTGTGGAGACCACCTTTTTTTTCTTTGCCTATGGACACTGTCACTTATTCTCCCTTGTAAATCTTTACGAACCATTTTTTAACTGACAAAGATCCGGGTTTTTACATGCTTGACTTCATAGGAACATAAGAACAATAAATATAAAGTCTTAATTTTTTCTAGGATACGTACCTTTTATACAAAGAATATTAAATGTTCTTTAGAGTCTTAGTAAGAGTACCAAATAAAAGTTTTAAAAAAATTCATTAATACAAAATTTCAAAAAAATAATAAATCATATTAATATTAAATAAGAAATTATTTAGGAGAACAATAATTAAAAGTATTATTAATGAATTACTGGAGCAGTTTTTTAAAGTAAATATGGGTTTATTTTGATTATGTTGTTACTAGGTGGATATAACAGGTAGGAATAATCGGGATTTGAGGAAGGGAAGGGTACTACAACCACTTAGGTATGTAGGAATGGATTTCGTTGGGATGAGGATCTTATGAGGAAGGATCTGTCAAATATGCAGTTAGATGGGTAGCTATATATAGGTTTGAAGATAGGGAACGGGTGTTATAGGAGTGGACAGAGGATAAGAAGTTAAGAAGATCTGAGACGAGCAGTATAGTGTGTTCCTTCAATTCATTTCCACTATTATTATCTAGTAATAAATCAATTTTTAACTATAGTTTCTTTAACTAAAAGGGGTCTCGCAGTATTCGAATTACATAAATATGAAAATAAAATTTAAATCAAAGAAACCAATAACTGAATTAATAAAAGATTAACTTAAAGTTTATATTTTTAATAAATCATTACTGAGTAATTTTGCTAAGATATTTTACGAAAGTAGTAATAGGCGACATGTCTAAAAACTTAGAAGTAAATTTATTATTAAATGTAATTAGAGCCCTATCTCTACAATTATGTTTTATGTATTTTCTACCAATCCTTAAGAATTGTATCATCTAATATTTAATATTTCTATAAACTAATTTTAGTTTTTTTCCTTGATTAAATGTAGCTAAGCAAAATTCATATAGGAATTCAAACAAATTTAGTTCCGTGTCTGTCTGTCGGCGTGAAATCTAATTTATGTTCAGCAATTGACGGGGGATTGAAGAAATCGAACCCTTTATCTGGTTTTGATAAAATTTGTGTTGGTACCGTAAAACCATGTGCGCGTTGGTACCGAGTTGACATAATGATGTTATTCGAACACGTTCAGTACTTAGTACACCCATATACAACTACTCGTATGTTTCTTCAATATCCCGTCCTGTGGATGTTATACTTTAACGATAAATCATTCACCACGAATTAAGCTTAAATCATTGATATAATAGAAATTTCTAAAATAGGAGATAAATTCCAGAAAATGTACTTTCCACAGAAGATGATATGATATATAAAAAGATAAGAAAACAAAGAAAAAAGTGTAGATGCTTTACTGAACTTTGTACTTAGTTGAATTTTCTTTCTAATTTGAATGATAAATAAATTACTATTATTTTGATGTAATTAATTATAATTTGAAAATAATGTAAACGTCACGTAACTGGTAAAGCTGTTGTGAATTAGAAGTTGAAACACTTAGTTTTCAATTAATAAAAGAATATTTTCTAGCTGTAATGGGAATGATTATTATTTTTTTTATCACAAAAGATAATTATTATTTTATATTACCTTAAAGAATGTCATCTTCATAACAATTGTCGTAATGTGAACGGCCACATCGCGGTGGATTTTTTTCATTACTCAGTTACTGCTTAATAATTCGAATGGCATTGCTTTATAGTCTAAAGCTTTCTTCAATAAATGGGCTAATGAACCCAAAAAAAGAGTTTTTTTAATTAAACCGGTATATATCGAGATTAGCGCCAAACAAACTCTATCTTTATATAACAATACAGATATATTTCCCCACAAGAGATATAATTGAAAATGAGAAATTTAATTTCCCGTCATAATTAGTGTTAATTGCTTTAATAAGAGCTTAGAACACAAGACGCGCATAAAATAGTGAATCTACTTATTAAGTTAGTCTCCTTTCTCTACCACTCATTGCTATGTAAAGGGTGAGGTGGAGCAGTTCACAGTCCGTTAGGCCCTAAAATTGTATGGCGAAATTTTTAAAGAATTACATTATTTATTAACACTGCAGGTTTCCAGATACTTACTTTTTAGAACTATATTTTAATAGATCGAAAAGTTACTACCTAAAAATTAGTGTACACAATGAAAAGTCAGTAGCGTACATATTACTTAAGATGCACGAATATAAAACTTATAAATAAATTAGGCATCCTCAACATTAAAGCAATTGAAATATCCCAAATATAGAGTATTCCAAAAATCACCACTGACGAAGATAAACAATGGATAAATATTAGTCAATGTGATAGAGGAAAAAGACCACATAGTTTAAAAAAAAAGGACGAAAATATTTTATTTTTTTGAACATTTAACGTAAATTAAACTCAAGGAAGTATTTACTGACGCAGTAAAACATATAATTTAATAATGAATGTGACTGGAGTCTAGAAAATAAAGGTTTGAATTTAGTAAATGGAAAGGGTTTCCGCTCTACATATATGTTGTGGCGACGTTTCGCAACTTTATTATTATTGTTCATGGCCTACAATGAAAAAAAAATTTTTTTTCTATTTCTTTAACCAACTATAAAAAATTACATGTACCTAATATAATTTAAGATAAATGACTATTACAATTAAAATATTACTTAATAAAAGCATTACTTACAATTGTAAATTAGTGTGTGTTCTACATTTTCGATACATCTAACTAAATGTTTGTGCCAAGACATGAAATGGAAGTTAAATGTGGTCTGTTTTGATTTTTCCAATATGTAACCGTTTTTTCTAGCAAGTAGTCAGTCTGTTATTTCTGTTTTGTATTTAGTTTTGTTAATTATGTCTTATGCGTTTATTAGGTTGGAACAACATGAATGTATATTTTGTACATCTGTTATTTTGTTGATAGCTCTTATTCTTATATTTTTGGATTGTTCACCTTTCTATAATTTCTATAGAAACTACTATAATGAAGTTGTTTATATCAAAGAGTTGCTCTAATTAAAATATTTAAGGATTGACTAGATTTAAACATTTAACGTATAAATTGAAAATATGAAAGTGTGATTTTTAAACAAGGTGTAATTTTCAAGCCCTATTTGAATAAAATTATTTCACGGATCACATTCATGTTGGTTAAAATACCATCTATACGATCTCGGAAATCATCTCTTTCTGATAGACCCGATGAATTAATTATAACACAATATTTTTTTTCTTCTTAGGAATACTTGAATTCTCATTGGCATATCTAAGCCAGAGCAACATTTGTGACATTCAAATATATAAAATATATCTTCATAAATATTTTATGAAAAAAAAGCGTTTATTTTAATAAAGTACTGATTGAAAGCTTACAGGAATTATTTCGATTATTATTTAATCGTGTTAGAACTGGCTGTAGAATATTTTAAAAAATGTCAAAGAAAAAAATTATTGTCGTAGACACATAAAACCTAAAAATAAAAACAGGAAACGTAGAACTTTTAATGGCTTTCAGGTCTGAGAAATGTGTAGCAGCCATGAAGTTGCAGACGCGGAGAGGGCCCACCACTTTCACTGCATTCCTTCCACCCGAGTGAGGCAGAAAGAGAAATAACAGATTAGACTGTTTCATATTACATTGGCATGGTCTCATATAGTTAATAAACTTCTGTTCAAAAACATTTCATTATGCTTGAGATCTTGAAATTAATAATTGAACAGTAATTCAATGTTAATTTATTTTCAAAAGTTATTTTAACTATTTTTGAATTTGTTTATGGCTTATTATCATGACATCTTCTGGCTTCAATAATGGGCACACTAAATTAAACTAAAGATGTTATCTATAGATTTTGGGTTAAAGTTTTGCTTTTGATAGCAGTGTTAGCTTTCAGCATTCAGAACTATTTATTCTTACATTCTTTTTGTTGAAAATTTTGACTTGGAAAGCAACCTATACAACAACTGCACAATCCTTTAACGGTATGAGAATGAATTCCGTAAACAGGCCAAAGTCTTTGTTATAAGACTTCAGTTGAGATGCCTGAGAATCTAACGAGAAAGGAATATATATTTATATATATTTTGAAAAAAATTTATAATAATATATTTGAAAAAAATGAAAAAATAAATAAATAATTAATGATTTAAATTTTTTTTCAACAGATTACACAGATATATTTGTATACAATTTTTTTTTTAAAGACCAACATAAAATATCACAAAATAAGAAAAAAAAACGTTTAAAATTAGTTAAATCTAAGTTTTTATCAGTACTTGTTACAAACTATAATTGGTGAAAAATAAGTCAACGGCAGGGCTCTAGATCGGAATCGAATTAATCAAGTTAACCTTACACTGTGCTCTAAATAAAGTGCTATCATCTCCAAACCAGAAACATTTTCTTCAAAATTTTTGAGGTCTCGTGGATTGTAAAATTACAGCTCTTACACCTAAATTAAAAACGATTAAGAAGTCAAGTGGTCCTTTGAAACAATGAATGATAGTATAAATTATGTGATTTTTGTTTTAATTACTATTTGAATACCTATGGATCTCAAAAAGGGTCAATTAAGAACGATTCATCTAACATTCAATAAAGATTTTAAATAAATGAATTTTATTTAAATATATTTATAAATTAGTTTAATCTTTGTTATTTCAGAACACACAAGGAAAAACATATTTGGTATAATAGAGCTTTACTTGTCAATTGATTTGGGTCATTGATTGAGAGTCATGAAGATTTTTCATTGTACCTCTTTATGATCCTCATCATCGCAAAATTTGCCCATACTTTTCTATTCTCAGGAACTAAAGGGTAGCTTAGAAATCAAACACGACGAAAATGTTAAAGTATATATTTTTTCATTTGCATTGGGGAGCGTGAATGAATGTCGATTGTATTTAAAGAATACATTAAAAAAATTATTACAATTTTCAACCACTGTTTTTTTGTATAATCTTTACGATTTCTTACAGTATTTATTTTTTCACAAAAATACTTCTGTGGGAAATTATAATCATAAAAAAATTTTAGTAGCAATAGTACAGCTCAAAGAAGAGAGAAATGATGAAAACTGGGAGAAAAAAAAATCAGCGGTCGTAACCCTTAGAGCTTGAAAGTTATCTTTGTAGTCAGTGAATGGTAAGACAGAGGGAGGGAAATAAAAAAGAAGGGAAAAAGCTAAGTGCTCAATAAGCGGTGCGGGCTTGAACTAAAGAGGCCCCAGGGAGTGAAGAAAGGAAGAGGCCGGAGAAGAATGAGGCAAATGAAGGGACAGTAATGTTTATCTCTCCGACACCAGCTCAGTTCTAGTCTATATCCTCTGGGGCTAAATTGGGATGGGGGGAGGGTCCATGTTGTGGTCTGTCGACCATTATATCTTTGAATCAATTATCTCAGTTAATATCACCACAAATGCACTCTGGTTCTGACTGTAATCTAATACAACTCTTATACCCAATTATATCCAAAAATTATCCTTTTAAATCATCCGCTTAAATGATCAAAATTCTTACTATTATATTATCTCAATATTGTCTTCAGCATGAAATTACTACTATTCTGAGAATTAATCATATTGAAAATACTAATATGAGAATAATAGAACTATGAAAAATAAATACAGTGAGTTAGCATGATGAAATATGAAAAATAAATATTAATATTTATAAAAATGTAAATATGAATACAAAAGTTATATCATTCTAAAAATATTAATTTTACAATACACCGTACTAGACTTCAACTATTTTTATTGATAATTCAGGTTTGCTACCTTTGAAAATCTCATATCTTTATTTATTTATGCATGTTACAACTTTCGGTATCCAGGACCATGTTCGTATGTTCTCAACTGTTTAAAACAATGTACAATTACATCCTGTCACAAAATTGAATATTGTGTTGTTTTTTTAAAATGTAATTTATAATTTTGTCATGCAAATTATCATAACCTCGAATTATGTTCTCTATATTTCAGGATGTCATGCATTACTATATGTTAAATCAAAAGTTCCTAATCTTTTTAGGTTTGCGGCTACCCAAAAAATCGGATTTTTTCCGGGGCGCCCTCAATACATCAGATTTTTTTTCTAAATTTTTGACTTTGATAATCTCAAAAATTAGAAAACTTTCACTTTTAAAAGCGAAAAATTAAAGACAGATACTTACTATTTCGTACTATTTAGTGACTAAGGCATGGGTGAGGAAGCCGTTTCAAAAAGCAATGAAAGACTTGAAAGCGGCAAAGTTCTTTGAATTTTGTCAACATACACGATTTTTGGCAATTCCATGAAAATTGCTGAATTGTTTAATTGAATATTTCGCGGCTCCCTTATGACACCACAGAGGCGAACAGTTTGGGAGTCACTGGGTTAAATCATCGTCAACTATTTGGTCAGTTTTTTCTTTAATTAGGTTTACATAATAAGCCCTATCTGGACTTACAGAGTTGAGCTTTTGGGCTTCTATAAACGATCGAAGTTCTTTCGTGACTAATCTTTTCAATCAAAAATTTTTAATAAAATTCTTAATCCTCCTTGCTTTGTCACCAATCAAGTCATCCATCAGGATCTGGATGTTTTATAAGCAGCTGATTTGGCTGGAACCAGTTACCAACCCTTCCATGACAAACTACACAAGCACTCAAACCCACTTGTTTCTAACCTGGCTTCCCCTTCATTGCCTAATAATCCTCCTAGACGACTGAAAAGGAGATGGTCTCCATATTTTACTAGGTGCTAGAAACTTTATTGGAGTTCTATAAATGAATTGTCTCTCCATAAGTCTTTATTATGCCATTGTACAACTAACATCAAATTTACTTGCTGCATATATTTCAATACAGTTGTAAATATCAATTAATAAATTTAAAAAAAAAATCTGATTTACGAGTACTATAAAATTCAACTTAACGATGGTGGAAAGATATCAAAAATAGGACATAGATTCTACCCACCTACCCATTGTATATCGTGAACTAAAATTTCCAGATAAATCACGAAGATTTGTCAAAAATACTGCTATTTATTTTATTATATTTGTCTACTACTATGGGTCTTACTATTTAAAAATGATATGTAAATAATAATGGTGTGTGTCAAGAATACTGAAATCAAAAAAATCTGAAAATAAAGATATACAATAGCATGAAAAAGCCTGCTCTGACATGTGCCTGCGAGATGTGGGCTCCAACAGGTACCCAAGAAAGCAATATCAAGAGATTTGAACGAAAATTTCAGGGTTTAATCGAATGCTTCTATTTTTTGCTCAGTCTACATAAATTTCTGCTTGAAACTAGAACTTACATTTAGTATGCAGTTGCGTGAGAGAGACTCCTTCAATATGCAAAACCAGGCTACTCTGACCTTTGCCTAATATGTTTCTTTTATAGCTCAAATTTCTTATGTGTGTGCTAGTTTTTTATTGAGGAAGAATTTTCTATAAAAAAAAGAAGAAATGTGTAATTAATTTTAAAAAATCACAACTTAGAATGAAGAGTATTAATTATCATAAACCAGTTTAGTCATGACAGGAATCCCTAACGACTTCTTTGTGAAATTTGGGTTCTTGATACGAAGTTGAGTTATAATTGACTTCTTAAAAGAAAGTTCCAATGTTTTAAATAAGGTCCCAATTTTTTAATGTTAACCTTTGCCCCAAATTTTGAGAACAAAAATATAAATATGAACATTTAAACACATGAACAGGGAAATTGATGTTTGAAGTGTCAGTGATTCATTTATTTATTTATGAACTTCTAATTTTGTTTTATTTTAGGAATAACATTTTTCAGTTGAGGCTTTTCAAATACGTTTATTTTCTACCCAACGTTTTAAAATTTTATATTTTATTTATTTCTATCTGTGTACCAAAAAGTCATTTAATCAGTTTTGCTGGCGGTTGAATTAATTGTTAACAATAAATATTAAGTTGCAAATAATTAATTATGTGAATTAGCATTCAATAGTTTTGCCATTCTGTTAAAGGTATCAAAATAACTCTAAGAAGCATCATAAGTTAGAATATAGAATGTTTTAGAAAAGAACAAAAATCATTTTTATACGAATTTTTTTTCCTATTTTTTACTAATAATTATTATAGCTATATTTATATATTAACATATATACTTGAAAACCCTGAGGTGTTTTCTTTAGCCTATTTTCTCTAGCCATATAAATTGATATACCTGTAAAGCATAACCAATTCAATCATAAATTGAACTTATTTAAAGTTTACTATGATATGAAACATTGCTCAAACGAAATCAGCATTTATTGTTTCAAAAATTACGCTAAATTTTTACAATATGTAACGTGTAAATAAATGTTGAATTGAATGCGGATGATAGAGTTGTTCACCCCTGCTTTACTGCCACTTTTAAAAATCGTCTCTGTTCATTGCATAGTATTCCTGCAAGAGGGACCTTGAAAACATATCTATTGAGGCTCATGAAAAAATATCTGTTGACATATTTACAAATATATATTTTTCAAATTAAGTTTTCTTTAATAATTTTCTTTGCTTTCTTTTCTAGAAACATTTTGGGAATTGTGAATAGTACATAAACATTTAAAGATTGATAATAAACACATTTAAGATTATGGGATTAACCTACAAAGTACAAAATTTAAAACTCAACTGGGCATTCCATACCCTAATTAGGAAATTATATAATAAGGCCAAATTTCTCAAAAACCTTTAGGTTTCGCGAACAGACGAAAAATAAATAAAAACGAATTAAACAAATGTAAGGAAAAATAAATTAGCAATTAATGGTGTTGATGACCATTTTAAAATAACTTTTAAAATGCAATGTTGAGAAAACTATTGGAAAAGCCTCAAATTTCAAACTTTATATTGAAGTTCAGAATGAACTGAACTTGAAAAAATAAGATTCATACGACGAAAGTAATGTTGTAAAGTTGAGAAAAAATTACAAGAATTATTTTGATATAATTATAACAATATAGATATATATTATTAAAAACAATCCAAAAGGTGAGAATTATAGACAAAAATATAACCAGCTCTAAAAGATGTGGCCAGGCTTCCAAATCTAGCACTCGACTAAATGCGTGTATGTCATATATAATTGATTTTACTACGTATAATTAAGTAAACGATCAGACAGATGAATGTAACTCATTAAGTCGTTTATTTCTTGTTTTATTAATGTAGTTTTAACTATATATATTGACCTGATGTATACATTTCTGTTTAAAAATATTAATTAAATTGTTTGCATCTACATGTTAGTTATTATTATCGTCTGATCAAAAATAAAACATTCAAATACAAATATACATTCACCATATAATATTTAAAAAGCATGCCATTGTTAAATAGATCAGTGACATTTACGTAAAGGTTTACTTAAATAAAAAAAAAAATGGAAAATCCATTGAATGAAAGTTTGTTGGAGGTACAACACCTTATCTTAGTTGTAAATGATGACTATCACATACATTAAATAATTAGCATATCAGTTTTTAAAAAATTGAATATTAATTTGTATATTTTTTTATTCTGATTAAATTTGTTCTATTTTGAAATATAAAAAAATATCAGCAGATAAGCTGGCGATTGAAGATCATAAATATGAAGAAATAAGTGATGTAAAATGAAGCTGTTGAGAAGACTTTATGGATTTAAATGGATAAAGGATTTCAAAAGGAAGTAGAGCGAATTATAAAGGATTTACCAAAAGGAAGCACATTTGTGAGTAGGAGTTTACAAGTCGTTAGGCGGTGATCTTGTATTCATGTAGGAGATGGAGGAATAATGGTGAATGTAGAAGAGATCGATAATATAGACAGTTATTTTTATTCTTAAGGATTGGAAGAGGAAGACGTCAAGAAAGGAGGATAAAGCAAGCTCGGTATATCAGCAAATACAAGTGAGTCCCAGGCGACCAGTAAGGCAGTAAGGAGAATCTTATCAAACCATTCATTAATCTTTCCTTTTGTCTTCATCAAATACGTTTCATACACCAGTCTAAGTTTATCAAACCCGGTTAAGAAAATTATGCGAATATTGATTTTTAGTTTACTTAAATGTGAGGTGAAAATTAACCAGTACCTAAGGAAACTGTACTAATATATATTAAATTAAAATTATATCTGTACCATTATAACCCACGAAGGGTCAGTACTGCAGTACTTTGTGAGGAGGTACTGTTACTAGACCAACTGTTGTGCAAGGAGGTAATTTGGACAGAATCACGCTCGAGAGCTGACTCAAAGGCTAATATGAAACAGATAATAATAATCTGCCCAGCCGGATTCGAACCCGGATCTTTTTAATTGGTACTCCATTGCTTTACCAATGAGCTACTACAATGCTTGTGGACTAGTGGATACCTAGTGGTTATATTAACAAATAAAAAAGTAGATAATAATGACTCTGATTAGAAAAGAAACATATTTCATATTCTCCCACTCTTGTAACTGAAACAAGCACATAAATTTTCTAACTTTATTATACGTCAGCAAACATCATCTTCTTCATGGATTGCTAGTAAAAATGAGTATATAGAAAATAAAATGTAATATAGGCACCGTAAAAAAAATCAAAAAAAGCAATGGCAGATTATGAAATTAAAAGTCTATTAATTTGGTGTTTGTATATTGCATAAAGTTTAGACTATCTCTAATTAGTAATAATGTATTTTTTTCTTTATTTATCAAGAGTATATATGGTTATTATTTTTTTGTATTATTTATTATTTATAAATTACTGATTATTTATTTATTTAATATCAACTAATATAATATAAATAATTTGTTGTTGAATTTTCAGAACATTGGTAGTCCAATGTTGAAGAATTTTTTTTTTTTTTTAACATTATGATTAAAACAAAAATTAAATCTACACCGCTACAACCCACCAAGGGTCAGGTATTATTAAATTTTTATAAACAAATAAAAAAATATATTAATTAAGTGACCCGCCTTAACTGGCACAATCTAAGAAAGGCTAGGGTTTTTGATAAAGTAATAAAACAGTAAGTAATATACACATTTATTTTTGTGTTATTACTTGTGAATTCCCTACAACGGGGTGACATGAAAAAACAAATCTCAGAATCTTATAGACCAATCTGTTTCTTATCTGTGATGATCATGGTCCTGGACTGCAACCTGCATTGGATACAGGCTATCCATCAAGCAACTACAAAAGTATGAAACCCTCAGTAAATTGTATGCACTAATCAGAAGTTATAAAAAAACCGAATACTTGCATGAAGGCCCATAACTAGATGTGAACGAACCATCACATTTTATAACTGGAGGATTTTCATTTGAAAGGGTGAAGGAGTTCAGCTATCTTGGACCGCAAGTAATCGCGGATAATGACATTCAAGTAGAATTATGTCCACAAATTAATACTATTTCGGCTTAAGGGTGCTGAAGCATTTCAGGAGCAGAGATATTTCCCAAAACACAAAGACACAGCTGTATATGAACTTGGTGAGACCTGTTCTTACTTATTCCTCCGCCAATATCCTCGAGAGGAGAATATTGAGGAGAATTTATGGCCCAGTTTGCACTCATGTAATTTGGAGGATAAGAACCAATGCTGAACTAACAAGACTCTACAACAATCAGATATAAGAGTAATCAATGGCTTCGGTGGGCAGGCCATGTAATAAGAATGACATAGGACCAGATACCTAGGATGATCCTGGACGAAAGAATTTATGTGACTTCCTAGTCTAGTCCCACTCTCTTGAGTGGGAAGACCCCGGTTCCGATAGATCGATGGATTTGCAGAGGATGCCAGTCCATCTTGGGAATCAGTAATTGGAGAGCAGCGGCAACCAACAGAGAGAGAAGACTGGTGGAACAAGCTGCAGGTGGCTTGATTCTACAAGAGATGTAGCGCCACGGATTCGTGGAATTTCAGGCTCAGATTTGCTATAAATGATCAAAGAGGAGCGGTTTCCTATTTAATTACCTTATTCCCGCAATAAATAACATTTTTGTCAATTAAGATAAGAAGTCCACTTATGGGTAATAAAGGACAATACCTCACTGGTATAGATATATCATTTCCGGATGGTATGAAGATAGTTGACAGTATGAAGTATATTGGAGGAAGACAGTCCGGGTGGCGGTGAATAAAGGTATCAAAATTGTTACAAAAAACTATTTATTGTTAAGCAACGTCGAGTTGACAGCAGAACATCACTCTTATCTTCCATGACGAAGCCCTACAATATAGCCCGAAACGTTGGTTAACAATAAATAGTTTTTTTTTACTATTTTGATACCTTTATTGACCCCCACCCGGACTATCTTCCTCCAATATATCATTTCCCTGTAATATGTATGTATAATACGAATATAATAATAAAGGAGGTTAGGGAAAAAAATATAATATAGGGAATGCTTTCAACCTGTCGTGCAAAAATAATAAGTAATTAAGAAAAAAGTTAATGGGTAGGTTATAATAGTAATACATATGACTTGTAATAAGAAGAAATTCTTTTATCAATAAATATTCCTCGGTTTTAATGTTAATATTGGTTAAATTGCCTTTTCGTTATAAATTTTTCCGCGAGTTGGAAATCTCATTAATATCACATACGACTGTTTCAGAACTCAGCAATTTGAGGTTTTCATTTATATACGATTAAAGGATTATATTGCAGAAGGGAATTTAATCAAAAAAGGATTACCT
Organism: Halyomorpha halys; assembly: GCF_000696795.3. NCBI lineage: Eukaryota > Metazoa > Arthropoda > Insecta > Hemiptera > Pentatomidae > Halyomorpha > Halyomorpha halys. The sequence continues at coordinate 194,309 of NW_027107938.1, read as the reverse complement.
ACTGACTTATTAATATTCCTGGAGTTTCATATTTCTGTTCAATATATAGTCAAGATATTAAAATATATTTTAGATTGAAATGATTTCGTTCAGATTCTACTTACAGATTTTAATTTTGGTGAAAACACCGTCATTTCAGCAGGGGGATAACGGCACTAGTGAATTGAGTTTTAGGAAATAAATTAAAAAGTTTTAAATCCTTCAAAGCTAGAAATATCATAAAATATGGTGCGATTGGTTACTAAATATACCCAAGAAAAAAGAATCCAATAAATTAATTGTATTTTTTATTTTTATATGGACTTATCCAATTTGTAAAAGGAAATTATTATGTTTTTTTATAAACTTCTTATGCAAGTTGTTTCTTTTTATATTCCAAAAACTTTATTTATTGATAGATATTACAAACTGCTGTTGTAGGCAATAGGTTATGGTGATGAATGATCACATTCATATTAAAATAAAATAAAATAAAAATGAAAAATTAATAAATAAATGAAAGAAAAAAAAAAGTACATACAAATAAATAAAACCTCTCTTAAATTATATACAAACAGAAGGATAAGGAAAAGAAATATAATCAAATTATGTGCATGAAAAAATAATCTCTAATCACATTTACACTCTTATATACAATATTTAAATAATCGACTGATGATTTCTGAGCCTACTCTATCCCCCACGTGTAAGGGAAACAGAGCTCATAAGATGCCAGCGCATCCCTCTCGCTGCATCACTCTTAATGACCCAGTGGAGGCAGAGCAAGTGCGCCAAGCCGCAAACACTAAACTTGAGTGGAGAATCTGACCATTGCCAGGATTCCAATAGTCCATTTTTATTTTACAATAAGTCTCTTGACCACTGGCGTTTCAATCTTCGAGGTGGATTGTAGGGGTGGGTGGAATTAGGTGAGGATTGAACCAAAGGATTAAAATGGTTCAAAACGTTTAAATAGAAGTTTGAGAATTTGGTTGGTATGAGGTCCAGGACAAAAGAGATATGAAGGTCATTGTGTAGTGATCTGTTGGAAATGTAATAGGGTGCATTAACTATTCAAGAAGTTGTAGTAGTACAATTTTAATTCTTTTGTTGTTTTTTTTTTTGTTTTTTTACTGATGCTGGTGATTTCTCATGCTCTCCACGTTTCTCATTACCATATTATGTTAAAATGGTCATTTACATTTCTTGGGTCAACCACATATACGAGGTCCCTTTCTCATAAATCAACTCTCCATGCATCCTCCCTTGATCATAAATGTATTATCCTACAGTCATCAGCAAGGTCCCGTAGAACTCGACTAGACCTTAACAATCCGATTTCGAACTCCCCTGTGCACAGTAGCGTTCAAGGGTGGGAGACTAATGAAGAAGGGGGTGATGAATTCGAGAATTTCCTGTTGGATACACTCGTAGAAGACGAGGAACAAAATATATAAATAAAAGGAAGGACTGTCTTAGTTTTACCAATCAACGATCGACCAAAAACTAACTTATTTAATGCACTAAAAAAAAACTAAGCATTTAGGTCGACAGAAATTTTTGACATTTAACGTCTTTAAAAAATTCAAATGATAAAAGACTATGAGAGATATTATTTCATCTCAAGCTTCACTTAAACAAAATATGGCATTTGTAAAAAAATACACTAAGACGTGATTGTGACTCATGTTTGACCGTTTCGATTTTACATAAAGACAATGATATATCATGGAGCATAACATTTTTGGTTTGTCATTAAATTATTTTTTATAGCTTATCTAAATATTAATAAATTTACCTGTACCCTCTCAGTCACATAAAGCCAGTTTTGGAGTGGGGGTAATTTTCCCCATAGCAATGATTTTGAATTGAAATATTGGAATCATGCTTTACATAGATTAATAATAAATTAATGAAGTGCCGCGTTTCAATTAAAAACAATTTAAAAAATATTTTAAAAATTATTCAATTTAAAAAACATTGAGATCGGAGGCGATAAAAAGAATGTGAGTGAAAATGAGGATGGAGATGGTTGCTCATTTAACTCAAATGATGAAACAATGTAGCCTCAGATAACAAGGGATACATTAGGACAGAGGGAAGGAGGTGATCATTCGAATGGCCTCCGCTAAAGAAAATGATGGGAAGTGAGCCGGGTAAGGAAGGGAAGGGGGCCATAGAACATGAAAGGGTGCCGACTCCCGCCTAGTCTTAGTTTCCCAACCAGCCCTTTTCAACAATGGCCCTTGTTCACTTTTAATTGTAAGGGATGATTGCGTCAATTTTCTCAAATCAGGGACAAAGGATCTCTTGACCAAGTTGGAACTTGGGCTGATTTCCTTCTTATAGGCCTATTAATCCCATTTTCCTCTTTCAAATTAAATCGCTCTAATTTGTCAGATGTACCACTATATTATTTGAATCTATTCAGAGATGAGAAATGAAAATTCCTCTGATATTTTAAACGCTTCTAAAAAATATATTTCTTTCTTTTGTATTCTACTAATAATTGGCTTTTCTTTTGTATTCTCAATAATAAGCTAAAGCGAGTAAATCTTGCGCGCTAACGTGCATTAGTCATGATAACATTACACGTACTATTGTCAATATTCTTTACCGTACAAAAGCGACCTGGTGGTTATAAATACAAATAGCTCAGTTAATACGAAAACCAGGACATTTGATTTAAAGCTGATCTGTTCAACTAGACTTAGGGATTTGTTTTTGGCTTAAAAATATGTAGTCTGTCTTATATACATTTAATTTTTTACCTTTTGAGATCCTCAAAAAGTTAATTCTAACTTTTTTGTTTCAATCAAAGGAAATCTAAGCTTTGAGTAATTTAAATTCTTGTTGCCACAGACAAATCTTCATTACAATATTAAATCAAATAATTTTTTTTCTATACCCAGCTTCTTATGTTCTCATCTCTTTCTTATGTTCAAAGGCCTGGAAATTTCTTTTTTTTTTTTTTTTTCGCAACACCAATGTGTGGTAAACCAACTAATACTAATCATTACTTATTTAAGTAGCAAGTGAAGTTGATTATATTAAATATATTATTTTATATTATAATAACTGCTAATGCAAAAAGACATTTTGTATTGCATAAGAGTATCTTAAATCAATTATAAATAATATACTAAAGTCCAGTTGATCCAAATTATCAGAATACAGACCAGTCTATTCAGAAAGGAGTGTTGTTATAACTTTCATCCTTTCTGTACTTTATCATATGATAATGAGCCTTCTAAGCTAATCTAAAACTTAAGTAAATATAAATTCCAGGATATTAATAAGAATGAGGAGCTGTACTGCAATAATCTCGGCCTAACCTCTAAATAAAAAGAAAGGAATATAATAATTGATTGTAATATACATTTTAATCTACGTTTAGCCAATATCCGTCAGGCTAGAAGCTACATAACTTATCTCAATTTTGAAAAAAAAAATTCAGAAGAGTGAAAATATCCATCCAAACATCCATTTGTTAGATGCAGATCTTTCACATCTTTGTCAATTCTGTCTATTCTCTTTTAGCACAGTTTTTAGCCTCTAACATTGTCTCTGGCATTTATTGTTGTGTAGAGACATCCTGATAGATTTCTTCGAGCCACATGTCCCGTCCATCGTAACCTCCTTGCCTTTTATTATGAGATATTGACTGACCAGTCTTCTACACTTACAGTGTGTTCAGTTTCAAATCACTCTACCAGAAATGCATTGAGGATTCAAAATATGGATGGATAAACCTGTAATCCCATAAACATTTAACATAAAAATTTAAAACTTCTGAAGATTATCTCAGGCTTTTTTAACAGTTCTATGTCAGAGAAGAATTTAAAATATTTGTTCAACCTCGAATTCTTATAATGTCCCCTAGACATTCCTCATTCACTCATGTCTTCAAATATACAAAAGACACATTGGTAAAAGAAGAAAAATTCAAAATATCGGAACTTTAACTACATTTAAAAAAAGACAAAAAACAAACAAACTCCTGAAATGAAAATGGACCAGCCATACTACTAAAGTGTGTGTTGAAGATTGTCCTTAGAATTGTATCTCATAGATCACAAGATATAAATAAAAAATCTACATCATTATGAGATATCTTGGTGCGCATTACAAAAAACCTGATCTGGCACTTAATAAAATGACTGTTATTCGGACCATTTCAATTTTATCCAAAAATATATCTTTTGTAAACGATTTCTAGTACGAGTTTGAACTATCATACAACTGGTAGACCCATGCGGATAAAGGTTTTGAGACAAAAAGTAGATGAGCGCATGGCAGTTTGATTTTGAAATAATTTTCAGCCTGGATTATGTTCAAAATGTAATGAAATAGTGATTTTAAACATAAGTATCATAAATTTTGTAATTTGAGAAGCACATATGTTATTTTAGTTATTTTGTTATTTTGATCTTAGAAAATACAAGAAAGTTGAAAATATATATGTACTTACAAAATAAAATTTTCCACAAATATGATCAATAAAAAATGTTATTGCTGTATAGTATATTTTAAAAAATTGAAGGTTAAAGAGTTTTTTTCTTAATAATTCTGATTATTATGCGATAATTTTATTTATTTTTATTTACTATTTATTTATTTATTAAATGGATGAAAATTTATGGCATTACTACTTATTGTTTTTTGAATGTGGAAGATTGTATTATTTTTAATAAATCTTATTTTATAAAATTTAGCGGTACTTTTTGTAATTTAGCAATAAATAAGTAGCCTGATACTCCAAAATATAATAGAAAAATAATTGTCGTGAACAGTTAAAATGGTAAGAATAGAGAAACAGAAAAATTTTTTTTTTCTTTACCTCATATACTCTTTTTCATCAATATTTTTACCCATAACATTCCTTCTTTTACTTTTATTCTGTCGTTATTCATGAGTACCTCCTTCGATTGGAAACAGAGGTGTGATGACAGATGATTCCCTCCCATTCATTGGTAACGATCGCATATATCGTATAGAAGTGTCCTTGTCACATTACAAAAGCATTCAAGAGACATTTTCTCTTTGGGTTGTCATGAATGTTAAAATTTATATCGACATATATTTCCACACTTCTTAACTGTTTCCACACCTCTTTGAACGATAATTTAAATTTTTGTTAAATAAAATAATAAATTTATAAACAAAATATATATACAATTTTATTAATTAAATCATTTTGAGGTTTAATTATTTTATCTAGATACCGTGAATGTTTTGAAACAAGTCGAAGTAAGATCGTGAAAATGATTGTATCCAATGTGTATAGTCTGTCCGTAAGTGCTTATACGAGTATTACAATATTTTTAGATAAAGTCTTAACCAATCCAAAGTTTTCATTGCCTAAATCACTGCGATATTCCAAGATCTAGAAGTATTGAGAAACAAAATGGTCTACTAAATATGTTACATCTATCCGTTACTAAGTCCGTTGGGTTTTTTTCACCGATTCCAATTTTCATGTTTCATATGATTTAGATCCGCGGGTATCACCAAAATTCGTAGCCTGCCTAAAACACCCTTTCATGTACGGCCTTATGAAGTCTCGGCGAATACAATTCCCAGCCTCATAAAGTGGGTACCCTTAATTTGATAATAATCTGGTGGACGAGCGTGATTCTGACCAAATCGCCTCCTTGCACAACCGTTGAGACCAACTAGACAGTAACAGTAATTCCGTACAAAGTACTGCACATCTGACCCTCCATGGGTTGTAATGGTACAAATTTAATTAATTAATATATTTACGGATAGGTAAATCTTAACAGTAAAACTGGAGTGATTTTCCCAGTAGGCCAATGTAATTAATTATCCTATACGCTGTTACTCAGAGATATTCATTATAAAGCATGCAGCTTTACCAATCGTATTTATTGAAGAGACTTTCTTGATAATAATACATTATTACTATGAGCATGATATAGCTTAAATTTCGTATGAATTAAAGAGAAGAAGGAAACATGTATAATGAGAAGATTTTTGAAGGGGCCAATTCACAAAGGCAAACTTGGAGAAGCAGCTTATGAACATTTTAAGTGAACCAGATACTCTTTACTCTGGTAATGTTGCACTGATCTAACAAAGTGAAAGACTATGTGGTCAACAAACTATATTTTATTATTATGTTATAAATAATTATTTATGAAAAATTACGAGGAGGCGTTTTCATTAGGAAGAGGACCTATTTGTCGTGATTTTGAATCCCATCGGGAACCAGGTCCGCCGATGAAATTTCAGACTTCCATTTTCGTTGGCTAATGTTTGTTTTTCGTTAATAGATATATATTAAATAAAATCATTAAGGAAAAAAATCACCAGAATCTCATTAAACACGCATTATTTAAAATGAAACACGTTTTATTTTATTTATAACAGTCTTAGTTTAGTTTAGTTTTACATTTTTTTATTAATTTTCGGCCCTGTTAAATGGTATTTTTCAAATTTTTTTCTTATACACCCATTACGTTATTAGTATTATATATTTTTATGTTTTCATTAATACTACTCGTATAAGTGTTTGTATTTTTCTCCTCTTTCTAGCTGTTCTTTCTTACTTTATATTATATTCTCAAGAAAGCTTTACGTCTTGTTTTCAATATTTCGAAAAGCTTGAGGATTGTCAATTCGTTCTCTCTCATTCATGAATAACATATTTAAACTCAGTTCACAATAAGATTACAATAAAATACTAATGTAGTCCTAAATGCTTTTGAATAATGTGGGTTTAATGAGTTCTTTTTAATTTTTTTTTCTATCATATTTATTTGGGTTAGATAATATAAAATTAATCCCACTAAAATAAAATAAACAACCATAAAAAAGTTGTAAATATTAAATTTATTTTTTGTCTAAATAAAAAAGTTGAAATTCACTTTTTAACGATTCCTTTCGCAATTATCGGTCATTTATGGTGTAAGATTATGGCCCACAACTTTCGGAAGGCTCAGAACGTGAGAACTGAAATTACAAACCCTAGTGTAGTTCGAAAATACAAGACTACTAATTAATGAATTAATGTTTATCTTCTTTGAAATCTAAAAAAAATTATCATTCAACCTTAAACCAAAAAAATCGAAGCATGGTAATGATGTTCTTGTCATACCCCGCGACCGCAATACCGTGGTACTCCACTCCATTAGTGACTGATAAAGTTTATTAATCTAGTTTTGAGAAGTTTCAAAAGTTTGATTGGTCTAATGACCCCTTCAAATCCGTTAACTTGGTTTGCCTATTGTGCAACTTTCTCGTTAAGTTCTCGTCAAATTGAAATTAATGGTACATTCATAACGACCATACTCGTCAATTTTTAATAAATAAATTAGTCCCTCATTACTTACAACATTAAAGTTCCATTTATTGTTATGTTTGGTTCTACTCCGACTCATTGGCAAATAATGATTTTTTTTTTTAATTTTACTAATAATCGAAGAAATACCAGCAGGATTTCATGTCGTTTTTTATATTTTTATTTATTTTTCTCATTTTGGAATATCCAGTAATAATTAATAATAGATATACGATTTGAATTATTTATGCATAAGTTCAGTTTATTTATACGTTTTTGTCTCTGTCCATTACCAATTTTATATGTTACACAGTTTGTTTTTTTTATATAATTTTTCTAAAATAGTTCGGTATTTTTACTGCATATTACAAATTGATATTGCTTTGATTATTTTTGAAAATTTGTTTTCAAACTGGGGCCATTCTTCTTCCTTATTATTTAATTAATTAATTAATAAGGAAAGAGAATCATAAAATTCATTTATAGATAAAATTTATCCTTTTTTTAATATGAAAGATGAGCTAGTTTTTAATTTTTTTCAAATAAATAAAATTAATGCTGCTACAGATAAAAACATTTCAACCCTTAAGTCTAACAAAACCATTTCAATACGGAAACCTACATGATGTTAAAAACCATTTAATAGTATATGGATATATCGAATCTAATAAAAAATTGAAGCAGTTTTCCAGAAAGTGGTAAAAAAAAAAAAAAGAATTGAAAAAAAAAAGAACAAATCAATCAATGATATGACAATGCTAGAAAACTGATTATTGAAAAATTTCTAAACATCCATGAAGTAAATAGGGTATTCATTTTCATGCAACTTATGGTTGAACTTCACGGTTCACATAATCACGCGCAAGATCATTTTGATGTATTTATTATAATGGGTTATTTGCACACAACAGAACTTGAAAAGTGCTTTTCCGTTGGAAATAACAAATTTGAAATTTTTAACGATCTCAATATATTTCAAACATGCAAGCGATAGTAAGATTAAGTACCAGATGTTATAGTTGGGCCTCATCAAATATACAGGTTTAACTTTCTGTTCAACCCTTTTGAATCAACCATCTTGTTTTACCTAGATCCTTCATAGGTTGTAGACAGCGAATGTAAGATTATCAGCAAAATCTATATGCTTGATGTTACATATAATCAACTGCATCCGTCTTAGCTGACACAATGATTTAGTAATCAAATTTAATTTTCTAACGTTTTATAATGCCACATGTGATGGATACTATAATGCTACATACTGTAGAAAGTTTGTACTGTAAATATGCTAGACAGCATCTTGAGATCTAACCATGTTAGTATAGGACCCCTGAGGATTGTTTATTAAGTGCAGCGTCTGGAGCGGACACCACTCGACCTCCCAAGGATAATCGAATAGCTATTAGAGCAAAGTGGTAGTGGACCGACCAGGGAAACCGATTTTATTTAAACATTTATCTGCGGCTTATAAATTATTGATTAATTTCAAAATATATATTAATTTTCGTTGTATATTTTTATCGAAAATAACTTTAAAGATCGTTGGAAAGGGATATAGGAGCATATGTTGTATATATATATTATTTGTAAAGGAAATAAAGCATTTCAATGCAATATTTGTAGTTAATTTATATCCACTAAGAAAAAAAGTATCATTCGGAAAATTAGTGAATAAAACAAAAAAAAAAAAATAAAAATTAAACATGAAAATGTAATAAACAACTGAATAGTATTTGAATACAAAAGTAAATTAAAAAAAAAAGTATTGTAAAAAATCAGTGAAATTTCCGCTGTTTTTTTATGCTGGTCCATGTTCTGGTAATGAGATAGAAAAAACGATCATCCACCAGAAAGATTAAACAACGTAACGAACTTTTGTTTCTAAATTGATAGATAAATTGGCTTTTTATTATACATATAGCTTCCTCAAGAAGTCAATGTTGGTAAAGAAATTTAATTGCCACGATTATGCAAAAAAAATAAATAAATAATTGTATAATTAATTTTGTATCTCAGAGCTATAGGTTTTCAATATTTTCGACATTTTTTTTTTTTTTTT
>NW_027107938.1:164729-181273 GCF_000696795.3 Halyomorpha halys | reverse complement strand
TGGTCCATGGCCTTGTCTGCATTCATGCTTGCCGAGTATATGGCTATATCATCAGCATAAGCAGATATTTGAGCATTGTCAAATTTAGTCCCGACTATGTGGGCAGTGTATATATTAAATAGAACTGGCGCAAGGACCGAACCCTGAGGGACACCACAAGTGACGGGCTTGGGAGTGGAGATTTCAGTTTTGACCCGAACTGAGAAAGTCAGATCACTGATGTAGGTGCTGGACTTGGCACCAAAACCTGTTAAGATAGTTAGAAGTAACATAACAAATATTTTATTACTTGCTATTCACTGCTACAATAAATAATTAAATATTTCTGTAACAAATAGTCAACCATTTTGTATGAGTTACTTGACAAATAAATATATTATAGACGGAACAAAATAACTTTTTATGATATCAAACTGTACTTTGTATCATTACGTAAGTCCACATAAGATAAATATTCTGAACACTTGGTGAGTAGGTCGTAAATAAAATATGTTCAAATAAAATAATATCACATGATTAGGTTAGTGAATGTCGAATCTTACTTACTGTGTAAAACAAGTGAAAAATCAAGATGGCGTGAAGATATACCAACATGAAATTACGAGCTTGTTCCTCCTGTTAAATATTTGCCTCATAGAAGTCTGTTTGTCTACTAAACCTTACAGGCCTTTCTCTTGGTTCCGATCAAATCCATTATGTACTAAAGGATTGGGAAATGTTCTCTGATTTTGAGAATTCGAGCAAATATGAAGAGCACATTTGAGTTCTAGAAATTGATGTGAACGATTTAAAATTATATAAAATTTATGTTAGTAAAAATTAATAAATATTCCATATTGTATTGTTTGAAAAAAAGAGTATAAATTTAAAAGTAATAGTAAAATAAATCTGGTGCCGTGTGCGCAGCACACTATTTGCACTTCTCTACCCATGTCTTCAGATTTCGTGTTGATTGGTGGGCTCCTGTTTAAGTTATAATTATTTTTGTAATATTCGAAAAAAAAACAAGACCAATGGAGACAAATTTTTCTGTTACTATAAAAATTCATATTTTAGAGTTTCGAAGAGCTAGAAATAACGGATATAAATTTTATTCCTGCCAAGAATATAACTGTTTAACAAAATATAAGGATTCGTAATGTAATCGGGGAATATCTCAGCTTTTTCCGTTCTAAGCAGATGTTTTTATTTTATTCTTTTTTAATTACTAATTAAATTTACATCTTTGTATTTATCCATTCTTTGTCATTTGTAGCAATAAAACCTTTTTTTTAATAAACAAAATTAGGTACTTTACGGGAATATTTTTTTTTTTAATATCGTCATTTATGATTTCTCAGCATATTTCAATGAAGACAACAACTATCTGACGTTAAATATTACTCGAGTGTTTATCGATTCATCTATTAAAATCGTTATGGGAATAATCGATTCTCTAAACTGGCACTTCCGGTCGGTTAATTTTATCAAAAATGTTGCTGTTACATCCCAGGCATATACCTGCCTAAATTTGTATTTTCAGTTTCGTCCGACTTTTCGTTTTTGAGCTAAGCTGAAAAAATAAATAAAACAAAAAATAAACAGACAATTATGTAAGACTATGTTTTTTGGACGCAGAGGAGCTCTAAACGTGTATTTCCGTCAAAAACTGTAATTCAAAAAACTCCACTATGGAGTATATTCTTCTTATATACATTTTTACATTAATGTTTCGGGCTAATTTAAGGCCCTTCTTAAATATATATTAAAAACTGTATCAGGTCTGGAAAAAGTTATCAAATTCAGTAGAAATATTAATATTCAAATTTGATACCAATAATTTAAGTATATAATGAAAAGTCTTTTTTTTAAAGATATATACATTTATATATTCCCCAAAGTTTAATTCCAACTTTGCTGCATGTTTGATCTAGAATAGTATTCATTAAATAATATCTAATTTCTTCTTACATATAGCTCACGAAAACATGAATAAATAGTTTATATTACAGCTATAACAATATAACTATTTTTAATTAGTTTATTAAACTTCACTAAAAAAAAAAAAAATTACAGAAACATGTCAAAATGTGGCATTTAAAGGATCGTTTTAATGCACTAGTAGACTTTATAGTCAAAGGTTTTCTTTTGTAAAAATGAATGGATATAATAGTTTACGCGATCATAAATTGCATTTTTCCTGATTCTACAATATTTCTACATAACAAGTGTGTGAATTACTGGAGTTTGTTTCATTGGTGGTTCATAGGTCAACTATGTGTTTGTAGAGATCCAATAAGAATTCTTATTTTATCTCTTCATATATAAAATTTGTTTATCTTCAAAATCAACTTTTTTTAAAAAACAGAGAAATTTACATACTATTTATTCTAATTATATAGTTAAAAATAATTTTCCTTAATTATTAGATACAACTGCTAGTGGCCTTGAAATTTAATTAAAATTTTCTCGGTCAATATTAAATTAAAAAAAAAACTTTCCATACTTCAGGTTTTTAGAATTTAGTTCAAAAGGTATATTTTGTTGAATAAAGATTTATTCGCTAACTTGATCGAAAGTGCTTATTCACAAGAAGTCTATTTTAATCACACATTCAATAACTACTGATTTTATTTGGAAAGGGAAACGGCGCTCTAAAATTTTGAAAGTGGGAAAATAATCCAAAGCAGTAAAAATAAATATAACAAGAAACCTAGTTTAAATGCTTAGTTTTTGGTCATTTTTTATTTAATATTGAAACTGGAATTACCCAAAAGCCTTAGATTCCATCAAAGCAATCTGTCAGCTAGGAGTAAATTCCATTGTCACTATGGACCGTACCACAATCTGTCACTGACAGTGGGTCAAGAAAACGGAGCAGTAACAAAAAAAAAAGGAAACGTTTATCCGCTCTTGGTTTCTACCTAAGCACTTTCTTAATCAAAAAAATAATAGCTAAGGTCTAGACTTTGCTCCGAGGCAGAAGATTGAGTACTAAGGAGAATGTTTCTCTAACTGGATTTATTTTCTAATTCGTTCAATCTTATAATTAAAATCAGACATAGTATTCCGAATTTTCTTCTGTTTCTGGGTGTTCATCAGCAGTGGGTTCATCAGCAAAAAAAAATGTTATTCGTAAAGATAATGAGAATAATCCGGCCAAATTATAACAATAAAGGATTGTGTCTGAAGAAATCAGATGGAAGAAGCTGAAAATAAATTGTATCTGCTTTAATTTCCTACTATTTTGATCATTATGTATCATGAATTGTATAGTTTCTTTAGTAAACATGGTTTGATCAGATTTACATGCTTTCTATTTCATGTACTTCTTTATACGAAAAGAAAATTTGTAACATATCAACGTAAGAATATTGTTTTGAATTCTATTATATTACATTCTTATTTCTTTACTCCTAAGAAATTTGATCATTCAAAAATTGATTATTCTAACATTATGATAAAGTTTAACTAGATAAATTGCTATCTATGTTAAGTCTCAACACTGTTTAATAGTTCATTTTTAATCCATAGTGTTAGCTATTCGGGGATCCTCAAGGACAATCTAACAATTAATAGTTTTATTTTTATTTCATTTGTAACAATTTTAACGACAAAATTATTGTCAATAATTAACAATACCTTTAGTTTAAATTTACAGCACACATCAAATTATTTAAAAACTGTTTGCAGGTTATTCTGCCCAGATCATTAATTACAGTCAAATCACCCTATGAAACTAAATTGATAGGGAATCATATTAACTATTAATAAGCTTAACTTCGCTTATATCTAGTTACCTATTTTGTCACAATTTCAACTTAACACTATCAGCTATCTTATCAAGAAACTATTTTTAACCTTCTGTACACTCAGGTCAGATTTATATTGTTAAAATTGTTACAAATGAATGTATAATATTACATTAGTAACAATTTTAAAAACAATATAATTATTAATAATTTAACCTTAAATATAAATTTACACCTCACATCCAATTATTAAAAACTGTTAGGCTATTCTGCTCAGGACATTATTACAGTCAAATCACCCTATTATGTAAAATGTATTAACACAGAAATAATATAAGAAATAAGGAGAAGAATTCCAATAAAACAGCACTAGTGCAGTATGCAGCGAAAACCTAACACAAAATCGACATTGATAATACAATAATATTACCTAAAGAAAATAACATGTTTAAAAGGAAAATACTTCAGTCTACTTATATTTGAGATAATATCAATTATACATTGAATTTTAAAACAGATAGTAGAAATTTGAACAAACCCTATAAAGCGATTTTAAGCGAAACTAATTAATGAAAAATATGGACAAATTTTATGTTACTATTTACAACTAATTTTAATGTGAATTTGAATGATAAAATAAATAAATACTTAGACCAAAATAAAATTTGAAATAAATCTATTATAAGTCTGGCCGGAATGTATAGAAGTTTAAAAATAGTTCGTTGATAAGGTAGTTGGTGTTGGTCAATCTATTAAGTTCATCTAAAATTGGATGTGAGGTGTAAATTTATACTTAAATTATGTTAAATCATTAATAATAATGTTGTTGTTAAAATTATTACTGATGAATGTATAATAAAAGCTGTTAATTGTTAGATTGTCCTTAAGGATGCCCGAATTGGCCGAAACGTTGAACTATTAATGAAATAATAAAGAATGTTAAGTCTTAAGATGGATACAAATTTATTTAGTTAAACAATAAATATCAGTCTCAAGAATCTGAAAAGATTATAAATAAAATGATTATAAAGGTCATTTGGTCATATTGAGATAGGCGTTTTGATCTTTAATATCTTTTATATGCCCTTTATTAATAATTGAATTTTCCAATCTCTGTATCTCTTTTACTAAATTGATTTTCAGACGAATGTGCCTTAGATCAAAAGATTAGCAAAATTTACATAATCACTATAGTGGAAAAAAAAAGTGTTTCAGCTTTTTTATCTTGACTGACATTCCATGTTTGTTCATAGCAAGCTAGATTTGTAAATTTGTTTACACACCATGTGCTTCAAGTAAACTAAGGTTAATCAAAAATATATTACACATTTTACAGGATTTGATGAAATGATAAAATAATCTCTATTCGCACTACCGACTTTTTAATGTTTAATTATTAACTTACTATTAGTATAATGTTAAATATCCATTATTCAATCAAATTAAATAAACAATTATCGATTCATATAAAATTATAGTTACCGATTATCAATACCTGCGTCATTTAACTTTTACCAAATAATATATTTTTTTAATTTTAATTATAAAAATCCTTACCAAAATAAAGTATACACTTCCTCAATATTTTTATTAACTTACATAAAGTTAAAATCATTTTATTGTGTAAAAAGCAATTTGTTTCAATTTTGAATTGCACTTGGATTTTTAAAGTACATGAAAAGTAATCTCTTAATTTTTTCCTTCGAGAAATATTTTTATTTCGTTTAATGTAGCAATAATTATTTTCTATTAAGAAAAATATTCAAACTGAATAAAAAGAATATTTGGTGTAAATTATTTAAGGTACAAGAATAACAAGATACACAGGATTCTAGACGTGTTCCAAATTGTGTGCTACTAGACATGTTATCTTTGGACTTGCTCTTCTTGTCCCTTCCTGAACAGTCCCTTTAATATTATAATTGCTGTAAAAAAATTATATAGTTCATATTACATAATATCAGGGATAAATATGTTAGAATTATGATGTTTGACAGATAAACCAGATTAATAGCTTTGTAGTAAAGAAAATTAAGACAATGTTGTGGCTTATCATATTCATATGCCATTCAGTTTAAATAAAATCGTAGAAAATAATTCAAGCATTTCTTTTTATAACATAAAAGTTCAAAATCTTTCTGGTATTGAAACAAATGAACGAAAGTATTTTATATCATTCACTACCTAGACCAAGCGATGCCAGAACTTTTTATAATAAAACCAAGAGTCCTTCGTATGTAGGTGTGGCTCACCAGTATCATTCCCTTCTTCTATACCCTACCTCCTACTAGATAATTATTTTTATATATTTTGGGCCCTTAAAAATATATTTTCACCCATTATACGTACATATACAGTACCACGAGCTTCAATCTTTCGACTTTTATTTTTCATAACATAAATTATTACATGAGTAATTAATTATTTTGTTAATGTGTTTTTTGCGATTCAAACAATCTATTACACTCTTATAAACATAATCTTGAGTTTTCGAAATGCCCTAAAAACAATTTTTGATTTTATTATCGGGGCTCTTCGAGGAAAGGATCCAAAAAAACTCATAGTTTTTATCAGCACAACTCGTAATTGTACATCATTGGTGGAACAATTTGACCACGTTGGACATACGTAAAGTGTAATAGAATTTATAATAAAACATAATTCAGTCTCTTATATCCAAGAATTTAGACTGGATGACTTCTATTTTAGTGTTTTGTAAAAGTCAATTTAGAGTTTAATTTAAAACTTAATTAAAACTTTGTTTCTATTCTACTGCTGTTTTCTGATTTACTAAAAACAATTTAAAAATTAAAGTTTAATTATTATTCTTAATGAAGAATAAAATTCTTGGATTACTAACATGTGTCCTAATGGAGGAAAAACAGAAAAGCAGATATAAGTGGTCTCAACTTACTGACTTGGTGACCAAGCTGTTCAGCGGCCTGGAGGATCTCAGGATTTCCGCTGAATTTATTTTGTCATTCCCAGACTTGGCCATTTAAATGGAAAAATCAAAGAAGAAGAAGTCTTAGGAATGTAAATAAGACTTGTATTTAGCATTGAAAAATCAATTTTTGACTTTTTGTCTGTTATTTATCGATAATATACTAAATGAAAGCTTAAGTAATATGGATGAAGATAGAAATGTAATTACCATGCATTAAAAATGTTTTTAATGACGATTGATATAATTAAAAAAACCTCAACTACTAACAGTATCATATTCCAACGATATCACATTGATAGCATCAACTGCCCGTGTTAATATCTACATCATTATTTATTGATTTACGAAATTTAAAAAAAAAATGCAAGAAACATTCTATGGATAATAGAGTGTAAAGAACTTTAAAAAAAATAGATAAAATATGAATTATGATCCCACTAATTCATTAATAATTATAATTAAAAATAAAGTGATAGTAATCATCAGTATTAAAAGTTAATATATGGATGTAATTAAAATTAATATATTAAACTGATACTGTACATTTGTGCTTATTATTGATCACCTCTAAAGAAGGGCAGCCCACAGAATGGCAACATTTTCAGCATGACCTGAAAAAAAAATAAAAAAATATATTTCAGTTATATTTTTAAAAGTTTTCATTTGCCTTTTCAGGATTACATTCACTAAAATTATATTATTAGACAAAGAATTGATAATTTTTAAATATTCTTAAGTTAAATAGGTATTATAAAAATATTGTAAGGTTCAATATGCTCAATTTTAATGTTCTTAATATAAGTAAATATATCGTCGTATAATAATCACTAATTCATTTTTATCTCTTATTTGAATATATCATAAGACTAATAATTTGATTGAGGATATATGTTTTTTTCTTTGTATTCATTTATCTTTTCTCTATGTTTGATGCTTCTGATTTTCTTTTAAACTTAAATATGTATTTAAACAGTGATTGGTCCTTTTTAAAAATTATTTTTAGTTCACTTTTGTTTGATTCCATTTCATTTTATTTGAAGTTAGCAGCCTTATGATTTATGGTTTATCTATTTACCTTACATAGTCTGTTAATTATCATTGCTTATTGTTTTTAATGCCTAGTTCATTATATCAATTATATTTTATGATAATTTATTATTTCATTTTTTTAAATTTTGTATGTAAGGTTTACTGTAAGGCACTAAAATCTATTTTCGATACTTTTTTTATTCCCTCTTCCTCGCCATTTCTGGGTTCGGCAGCAGTGGGGTAGTGCGCTAGGGTTACGCATGCCGCTGCCACCACTAATTGTCTTTATTATTTATTTATTGGTGTTCAACCGTGGACTAAGGTACTGTGTGACCCGGTGCTCAGAACTCGTATCTGACGTATTTTTGATACCTGTAATATTATTCTAAAGGGACTAGTGGTAGAATAAATAAACAATATCATTATTATTTTTAGATTCATAATTTATCATAATGATTATTTGAGAGTGGTTTATTTTATTATAAACACAAACACATTTGATCCACATATAATCCCAACATTTATATTCAAATACTCTCCAACGTTTCGGCCCTCAGGCCATTTTCCAGGAGACAACCTATAAAAATTCGTTTTTATATTAATTACATTATTTCCTCGCAACATAATAATATTTTTTACAATACCTTAAATATTGATGTCATATTCTTTAAAAATTATTCCTGTAGGCAAATTGCCCATGTCACATCTTTAAAATAAATTAATTATTAAACTGTTATTATATTATTTTAATATTTAGTTTATTTTAAAGATATGACATGGGCAATTAGCCAGCAGGAAAAAAAAAATTAAAGAGTATGACATCAATATTTAAGGTATAGTCAAAAATATTAGTATGTAGTGAGGAAATATTGTAATTGACATAAAAAACAAATTTTTGTAGGTTGTCTCCTTGAAAATGGCTTGAGGGCCGAAACGTTTGAGAGTATTTGAAAATAAACGTTGAAAGTATATTTGGATTAATTGTGTTTGTGTTAATAATTATTATTTTTATTAATTTCTTGCAAAATTATTTGAATAATTAATTGAAAATTTACTACAGTTACAGAGCAATAACTGACAAGAAGAATTACATGAACTCATTCAGATTAAAAAACGACTGAGAGATAAAATAATAACAGAAGAAAAATAGAAAACTGTCAAGCCAGATATCTATTCAAAACCATTGGCCCCAAGTTTTTTTTAAGCTATACTTCTCCCAATCTTGTTTCATCATTTTCGCGTCTTTCGCTAACACTTGTGTGTTACTCAGCAACATGAAATTTGTTATTCCTGTTGAAAAATATTGACCCTTAAAGAGCAATTGAGCCATGTAGGCAGTACTATCTTGCTTGGTTGATAAGTTATTAATAAACTGTAATAAATTGCTAGCTAGTAAAACAACCTCAAAAACCGTTAGCATTATGTCTCAATGAAACAAAGGATATGCGGGTGTGCTGAAGATTTATCAGGCCTTGGAAGTTGACTAGATAACTCTAAGAAACTTATTGAAACACGGCGCTGATAAGAGGAAGTTTTGGGAAATCGTTCTACAAGCCAGTGATAATAACACCAGATATTACGTGCCACTAATTAGAAATTTGTAGCACAAGATGGCAACTAATTATTCTAATGAGTAATAATAATAATCTATAAAATGCCGAAAGTATTGAAATAATAATAAAACATTTTTTTTATTGAAGTATTAACTAATTAAATTTAATGGTACTATTTCCTAAATAAAAATAGCAACAACAACAACTTTAGATTAATGATTCTCGAGTAGTAGGAATAAACAAAGTTCATGGAATTATTATCCATTATTTCCAGCTCAATTATAAACCAATTCAGAGTACAGAAATACTTCTAATTATATTCTCTGCGGTTTGTACCCAGGTAAAGCCTGCCTTGGTAAGTTGTGGTTAGTCCATTTTCTACCATTTTCCCAGGAAACCCAAGAACACCTTGGGAGGCAGAAAATGGAAATCCAGGAAATTTCAGAATTTCAGTTACCAGTTAATGAATTTATTGTAAAACACAATAAATGCCTTATATAAACTCAAATTTCAGGAAACGGTTGGATAAATAACCGTGATAACTGGACAAATTATTTTACGATATATGTTTTATTACAAAACAATGAAAATGGAGGAATTAGTTAACATTTATTATCATTATTTTGGCACTACCCTGCCTACAAGAAACCGGGCCTCCTTCACCACAGCTAACCAATCTCCAAGATCTCTTGCTCCATCCCGCCCCATCTTTCAACATTCAACTGCTCAAATAATCCTCCACATCGTCCAGCCATCTAATCCAGGGATGTCTTCTTTTCCGTTTTCCATCCGGTTTACAAAAATTTTATTATTATTTGCTGATGAAATAATAATACATTTGGTGCAAAAGATGAATGATCTCTTTGTTAGAGCCTGTGTGTTATGACCTAAATTTGAAATAAATAAATAGCATTACTTAATTTGTGTCTAAGGGTCCAATATTTTGCAAGGAAAAACATTAATTACTTCTCACTTCTTTATTCAATTACTTACTACGTTTCGGACATCTATCCATCGTTTGGTCCAATCAACAACTATATAAGAAAGGATATTGTATAATCCTTTTACAATCACTTCCAAATCTACATCATTCTTTACAATATTGCTTAAAAACTATTTAATGAAGTGAGAAAAGCTAATTATTAATATATTTGTATGTATTCATATTAAATTATTCTATATCTTCCTTTTAAAATATTGGTCTTGATTTTTAAATAACTGTGATTTATTATTACTAAAATTAATGCTTTACTTCAATATAGAACAAAATGTACTTTTGTTATAAATACCTAAAACATGTTTAAATAACATACTGTTATAATGGTGTAGATTTGGAAGGGAATATTAAATTTTGATAATATCTAATTTTTGTCCGAAACGTTAAAATAAACAAGTAAGGTATTTTTCTTTCAAGAAGAAAAACAATGAGTCCAAAATTAATAACAAGAATTTTGTTGTTATAATAAAATAAACAATTAGCTGAAAATTTCAATACACTTCTCTTTTATTTATTTATCCATTATTATTTCTATCTTCATCCCTAAGTTTCATTCGATTAAATTAATTATTAAACTGTGCTGTAGAAGTTGGACTCTTTTTAGAAAAAGAATAATAAATTTTGCTTGTTCAACTCGCCATCTTGGAGGATTTTATCCATTGTTTTTTCCATCATTAAATTTTGACTTATAGGAGACAAGTTGTATTCTTGGAGGACATGTTTCACCGTTCTGTCTGTTTCGCAATAGATTTACGGCAGGGCAACCAGGTATTGCAGTAAGTACTGGTGGGAAACCGCATTGTATCCGATGTCGATACGGTTAACGAAGACCTCTTGATCTTCGGGTGGGTGTTCAATCTTGTTTTATTTAATTGAACTTTGCACAACTCATTTTTCGCTTCTGATTGTTGATAAGAAATCACGAATGGCTAGCACAACAAAAGTACGCGATGTCATTCAAACGACTAGAAAGATTTGAGTTTTCAGGTTGATAATAATATAATATTATATTATCAGCATCTATGTCAAATATTCATCTGTTGTTTTTAATTTACTTATAAAGTAAGATAATATTTTCTTCAACCTATAGTTTTAATATATTTTTATAGATTATAAATCCCAAAAAAAGGTAACAATTCTGCAGTAGTTAGGTACTGGAAGTTTAACTTCAATGTAGATCCCAACGACCCCTATCTACAATAAATGGTTATAGGAGCACTTGGAAACTGTGCACAGAAGAGAGAGTCATTTATCAAAAGTCTGATGGAACGCTTCTCTTAGTTGCTTTGCTGAAGAAGATCCTCTACTACTTTACTGTCCCTTGGTTAAATCGTTAATGGAATCTTTCCATGAAATAGAGTAAGCATTAAATACTAGCCCGAAACGTTTATTCTCATAATACCTTAATTTAAATAAATGATAGTTTTGAACTCAAAATAACTAAATATGACTGATCCGTAAAAAAAAATAGTTGATTTAGTTTTATTTAATCAATAGTATAGTCCAAATACTAATCAATTGAGACCAGATTTTCGTGTGATTGCATATATAGCATTTTAATTTTCAAATTCTATCAAACCTTCAAAGAAAATCAAATCATGAAAAAGATATTTTATTGCACGTTTTCAGATTAATGTCCAAATTTTTACATTTTGAGGTTTTTTTTTTTAGTTAAACTATGAACCACCTGTTTTATTCACAAATTTGACAATCATTCATTAAAAATAAAATAAATAATAATGTCTCGTAACTAACAATTATTATTTAGTATATTGCATGATGTCGTCGGTTTCGAAGCAGGCAGTTTTTTTATGTTTTCACAATAAAAGGACTATAATTTGTCTATATTTTTATGTCAAAGAGCATTGTAAGATGTAACTCTTACTGCGCCTGGTGCCAAACCGACGATATGTTCCATAACAACATGCTGTTGGAAAACAAGTAGAAACTGGATTTCTCGATTTTTTACATTTTCCCCCATTATTTTATATGTTTTGGAACTATTATCTATTCTATTCACGATCTATAATCCATCTATAATATGATCTATGATCCACCCGCTCCTACTCCGCCGACTGGAGGAATTCAAGTTCCCGCCGTACTATGCTGACTCGTCGGAAGCTACCTCATCGGAAGATCTCTCGTCGTCCGGATAGCTGAGAGCTTCTCCTCTTTAGTACCCACCATCTGCAGAGTACTTCAAAGATCAGTACTAGGTCCCTCTTCGTCGTTTTCATGGCACCGGTAATAGCGATAATACACCCAGAGACAGTGGTAGCGGCCTATGGGGACGACATCGGTATTTACGCTTCCAATATCTATGCCAAAACAGCCCTAACCCACGCACAAGACGCTTCAGCCACTATCACTGATGCGCTTAGAAATATTGGGATTAGGGTGAACTCTGCCACATGGACACGTTATTATATTTTGCAAAGAGAAGTGAGAACATTAACGGAAATCTACACTTATAAACAAGGGCTATATTTTTCTTAACATAAAAGGTAAACAATGGAACCTTATAGCTAGGTAACAGGAAGCACCTTCACTAAGATTTTCAGGCTGAACTAACAGTCCGTCAATGACATCAATAGCACCCTCATGGTAGTCTAGAAGATCTCTTATTTTCCGCTTCCAAACTGGCCAGTCTGACTCACCTGTCAATGGTTTTACTTGCTTGAAAAACTGCATTCTGATTTTAACACTATTTCAAAAACAGAAAGTACCTACTTAACACGACTCCTAACCACAAACACTGATGAATTCCGATTTTCGGTTGATCACAAAACTTCACATATCACTACTTTTGATATATTTATTTCTTTTCATTCCTATAAATCTATTAAGCGTATACTGGGCCCATAACCTTTTATATTTTGCAAAGAGAAGTGGGATCATTAACTGAAATGTACACTTATAAACAAGGGCTATATTTTTCTTTACACAAAAGGTAAACAATGCAACCTTATAGCTAGGTAACCTTACATATGGTAGTGGTACCAATACAATTAAATAAAAATAGGAAACTACTCTATTAAAATAATCGTGATGTCGTTCCAAAAAGGAATGAAGCCAATGCCTTCAAAGTCGACGAAGTTGACCAGCGGATCTCTCCCTCCATTCTCTACCGGGGCGTCGCAGTGGATAGGCACCTCACCTTCTCCAGCCAAGTTCGGGAGATAGTCAAGCTGGCCCGCCAGAAGTCCGCGCAACCCTCTCTGAGGCTGCAGCTGCAGATAAGACCATCATCAGATCTACAATGATCAATGGTGTATGGTGCTCTATGCTGCGTCACCTCTACTGAACCACGCTCGAAAAGGTGCAGAACTATTAGAACTCCGTCCTCCGACGGATTATCCAAGGTACAAACAAAACAGCACTGCAAATGGTCAAAAACACCTTCATTTACCAAGAACTCTAGCTTCCCTCTGCGCCGGAATATATAGTCCGAAGGTATCAAATTCTTTGTTGGGCTGAAGGCCTGTGCCAACCCACTCTTCAGGGAAATTCTCTCTCCAACGGGACCTGGGAGGTGGCAAAGCACGATTCCCTTGGACGACGTCCTCGCCGAGGGAAGGACTGGGCGCTGCAGTCTAAAGTCACGACACCACCAGCCGGAATGGTCCATCCCCATTCTTTGTAAGCTCCCGGCTATCATACCACATTTGTAAACACGCCTTCAGCGGACCATATCAACTTCTTTTAAAATGCCATACGGCAAGGCAAGATGTAATGTAATAATGTATGTATATATATTTGTATTGTATATATCATGTAAATCGTACATATTAAAAATAAAGTTGTTAGAAAATAGAAAAATACTCAGTAGTTTAAAATTCCAGGTTTCATTGTTTCGATAACATCAAAGGCAAACATATTGTTTAGTTGTTTGATTATCATTTTAATTTATATCAAGTCATTAGTTTATGAAAGGAAATCTGCATGAAAATTATAAATGAAATAATGAAATATCTTTGAAATAGTTTTTTTTTTTTAAAGACACATACGACTTTCAAGAATGACATGATTAGGGAGATGTGACGTGTAGAAGGTACAGCTTAGATGTGGGGAGTGGCAAGGAGGTTGGGAATCAGTTAATCCGACGTAGTTAGAAGTGATTGGACCGGAGCAAGCAATCCTCAGCCAGTCACTATCTGTCTATTACACCTCACAGCCTTCCCAATCAGCGGCTTAGCAGGCAATTAGCTTCTTGCCCAAACTGTGCACATACGGAGGTCCTGGCTCAGGGCCGTCGTCGCTACATCAAACCTATCAAATATCAATTCATTAGGTAAAGGTTTGGTATTTCACACGTTTGGTGTTCCATGTTTCATTCTCATGCAAGCAATTAATTTTGATAATTAATTGGAATTCGTAATTGAGTAAATATGAATTTCCAATTGTCTCTTGGTAAGTCAGGAAATAATATTCTAGCACAGTGACTAACAACAGAGCTATCCACTCTCATAACAGTGCATATTTCATTAAACAACTTAGATGGAAATATACAATCTATATATCGTGTAATATTGATTCAAAAATTTGTTATATTTTTTTCCTCTGTGTCGAACCGAACTCAAGCCTTCAAAGCCTATTTTAAAACCAACGCACTCCCAGCCGGACTTCTGTGCAATCTTATTTATTTTCTTTGCATCTAATTTTATACATATGAGTAAATCTTGGATGCCTTCTAACTTCATGTCTTAATGGTCTTGTTTTCTAGTTGTAACTAAAAATCTACAGTTATGAATAAATATATCAAAAAAAAAAAATTCAAATTATTCTTCAAAATTAATTTTCGGCATTATATACTTTAATTTTATGAGAGCTTAAACTTAAAGACTTATTTTAATTAACTCTTTATGTAGCATTATAATAACTATAATTATTATTATTTCACTACTAATACATAAACCTATTTTTACTGTAACTGTGATATCCGTGGATAAGTTTGAAAAGTAATTACGATACGGTATTGTCGTTAAAATGAGAGATTGGCCCCTGATCGAAAGACAATAGCCTGTTCCCTCCAAATCCAGGGAGCGATAAGTGGATTGAAGTCGAATTTTGATTATCCCGCCGCTCGTTCATTATTCTTTAGCCAGGTCGGGCTCATCGGGTTTTGATCTTTTTGTTCCCTTCCAATAACTCTCAGTTTCTCTTCCTCTTCTAATAATGGGATTGCCTTTTGAGTTCTCTCAAATGAGGAATCGTAAAAGTTTTATGAGTTATCATTATTCGGTTTTCTTAAGCGTCTCACGTAATTTGATGGATGAATATGTACTGAATTATAAATTAGAATATTTGAAGGATCTAAACATATTAGCTGTTAGTATCACATTCAAACATTCTTTTTTATCTAGTAGTTGAAAAATATTACTTTATTTTTTTTTAAATTGATCTCCAGAATAACAAATAAAAATATGCACTAGTAGTTGCATGTATTTTTATTTTACTATAACTCGTGGTCTATCTTGAGAATTACAATTAACAATTCTTCTCATTTTGAAAATAATATCAAGTTAAGTCAAAATATAATGTTCGTGTTGAGCGGATTAAAGTCAGAGTGGTGCAAATCGATTAGTCTAAATTTCCAAAAAGTTAGATTTGACTACAGTCCTATCTTTGTTTGGGGCTCTATTTAGTATTGTTATCCCATTTTCTTGAAAGTAGTAGTGAATAAAATTGTTTAAATATTATTTTTACCTTTTTTTCATTTCATAAAGTCTCATTTAGTTTCCCAATATTATTAACTATTTCGTTATTATAAATAAATTATATATAGAATATGCATTATAGAATATGAATTTCGACAAAAATATGTTTTATTTCCAAATATCAATAGACAAAAGTGCACACTACCAAAAAAATTTTAATTCCAGCTTTGGGCTGGTCCAAAGCTTTTTACATTTTTTTAAAAATATGAATTAAAATATAATTAATACAATGACCAATGTTTTTTAAATCCCTTGATAATTTACATAAATATTATTGAAATTTGTAACACCTGTGGTCATCTATTTATTTGATATATAAACTTGTGATAATAAACAGATGACCACAAGTGTTAAAAATTTCAATATATAACTTATGTGAAGTCTAGTGAAGAAAATAAAAAAAAAAAGAAAAGGGGACACTGAAAAGTCTTACTAGCTTGCAGGAATAACACTGCTATATTACTCCTTTTAATTCCTCTTATATACACTTTGCATGTTTGTTTACGAGAGGAGTTAGGATTACGGCTGATATTGTACCTGGCCATCCCGTAGCTTATATATATATATATT
>NW_027107938.1:130538-164679 GCF_000696795.3 Halyomorpha halys | reverse complement strand
CAGTTTTAAAGTGTGTAACGTTCATATTTTCTCTTTTGTTTTACATTTACATTCTCATCATTATTTAATTTTTTTGATATATTAAAATTAAATTAAATGTTAAGTATTTAGCACATGCAATAGAATTACTAGTTCCCTTCTTCTTCTTCTTTTTTTTCTGATTCTGAAAACTTTTTTTTTTAGTTTTACTTTTATGATTTTTTTTTTCTAATTAAAATGTTTAGAGTGATTGATGATACAGGAAATATTGCTATGTCTGTATTTTTTTTTTTCGAATAAAGAAATACTGAAAGAAAAACTCTGGGGAGATAAAGTACATTCCCCTTAAATTCGCATGGACGAAATTTGTCCCAGGGGCTACGTAAAACCAACTCTAGTGCTACTTTATGACTATAAAATATGAATTTTCTCATATACTGTTGAGATTGAATCGTAAAACGGCCGAGAAGGTAAATTTTATCAGTGGCTCTAAAGGGACAAGGATCCTCCTAATCTGAAGGGGGAGGTAAGATGCGATAGGGCACCGCACCATGAGCTATCTGGGAAATTACTTTTCTAATTACTCGGGAAACTCATTCCGAAATATAGCTCTACCTAGATATCTTTAGTCTTGTCCCGGGGGTATCAGTTATCTATATATATATACATATCATTCCTTCCATCATCCTATGAAGGAGATGATATAATGTTCAACTGTTCAGAAAGGGTTTTGAATGCACGAAATGTAGTATCTTATTCAATAGTATTCATATTTACAAAATCAAATGAGTTTTTAATCGGCTTGCTATTTGATTCAGGTAGCTAATTTAGTTTTGTAAAATTACGATGGAAATGTCATTACACTGTGAATGTTTCAATTTGCGGTAGTATTGCCAAAACATCACAATAATACGTCAATGTGATTATTTAAATGTCAAATGAATTTCAGTAATTAATATAATTTGGACTAAATTATTAAATTGATAAGTTTTAATTTAAGATTAGAATATTGTTAGTTGTGACAGTTCAGGAATATATACATGTGACGTTAACGTAACTGTAACTGTAACACAGTGACATCTGATAGTAGCTGACTCTACAGCAACTGGTATTGTTAATTACCATTTTTTTTTTTTTTTTTTTATAAACTTTACATTATGTTATAAAATAAAATGTACGCAGTCTTTAATTATAAGAGTGTAAGGAAAAATACTGTTAATCAAGAATAAATATCAGGGCATGGTATTTTATAATTCCATAACAATAATAACATCTTTCAATCCAGACACGTAAACTAACTTTGTAGCTTTAGTGAATATATAAAATTTCTTTATTTTCGGAAGGGAGGAAGCAAAAAAATCGCCATTCAAAAAACTGCATGTGCAGAAAAAATCAGAATGGGCAATTGATTCAATACATATTTGCGTTTTTTCAACAGTTTTTATTCAAATTTCCTTTAACTTTTAAATCTAATTTTTCAAAAACCTTAGAAAATTATAACCACTAAAAAGAAAAATTTCCATTCTATAGGCGAGAACATGTTAATTGATATTTTTAAAAAGGAAAATTAATTATACTGTCCAAAATAATAAGAAAATGACTGACTACATTCATTTCAGATGTTGAAAGTTCACCTCTTGATTTATACACAGTTCCATTGATGGTCATGTTTAATGTCCTCAAAGGGCATTTAGATTTCCAGATGATGAGAGAAAAAAACGTGTATTCAAACTCCATCCACTTAGTCATCAATTAATGAGATTGATGCTCATGAAAGGTATCATAAATCATTTAACGAAGTCACCTTTTAATGATTTATATTTACTAATTCACTAACGATAAATTTAGAATCTGTAAAGTTCCACAGTTTAAGATTTAAAAAAAACATTAAACAATTTGCTAAACAGAAAGGGGTATTTGAAATATTCATTCAAATAAAATATGTTACTTTTTCTAAGAAAAGTAATATAGTGCACTTACTTTCTGAGGTTTTAAAATATTATGTTACCTATTATAGCATGAATATCACGTTTCACTCTGGTCGTTCTGTAGTAAAATATGGCCGAATTTCTTTACGAAATCTCATGTCTGATTTAACTAAAGCAGGATTACCGAAAAGTGGGTTTATATGAAAGCATGATGTTCATAAGGAAAAAAATTATAATGAGATGTATTAAGATCTTAATTCATTTTAAATTCTATTGGGCCAAACATTATCCTGATTACCGGTTTCCAAGGAAAAATGGAGATGACGAGAAAAACTAAAATAATGATCTACAAATCGACGTTCCTCCCTATAGTTTCCCACTCTTCCGAATCGTGGACTCTCATCTCGAAACACAAGAGCCGGATCTAATCCATGGAGATGCGGTACCTTCTCAGGGTGGAAGGAAGGGTACGGTGAGATAGAGTACGGAACAGTACCATTCGGACTAACCTCGGAGTCAAACTGGCTGAGAGCATTCTAGATATAGAGCACCTCCTTCGAATGCATCAGGAAAGAACTACCAGAAGGTCATAAGAGACTCGCGTGGAGGGAAGAAGACCACGCATTTGCTGGGAGGTGAGTGTTAAGGAGGCGTTCAGGAGGTGGGGTATGGACTGGAGTATGAGAAGGGAGATTATCCAAGAGCGAGATATCTGGTCCAGACTCTGCAAATTGTAACCCAACACTACGCAAGCGGTAAAGGGGATAAAATTATTATGATGATGATGAAGATAATTTTGTTGGACCCTTGAAACCTCGAAACATAAACCATAAATAGTACTGACTATATTTATGTATAGCATAATCCTAAGAACACGCGGGAAATTTAGTGCGTTTTTCAATTGAACTTCAACGAAGTTGAGTATTTCTTGTCAGACTGACACGAATCTTCCAAAGAAAAAGTTATTGATAGCTTCTGTTTCAAAATGGAAAAAATAAATATTATGAATACAAACAAGTTGCCAAAAAAACGGAAAAAAAATTCATAAAATATATGTATTTAATTTTAATTAAACATAGATAATAAAATGTACATTATATTAAACAAAATATACATTTTACATATACGTTAGTGGGGATTGTAGGCGTAGATATTCCAATAACTGAACCGTACGTTTATAGATGAGCCAATGCCGTTTCTCACTTTATATATATAAATTACTTATAATTGTGTATACAATAATTATAATATGTTATATAACTTACAATTGATCCGTATGAGTAAAATTAAAAGAGGCAAACAATACCTGATGCCAATTTCAGTACTGGTATAATTGGCAGAATCCATCCACTTATCTATATATTCTATCATATGGACATTCTATCAGCAGTTATATATATCAACATTCTTCAGCCGAAATGAACCACTTTCAGCTGAAATCGCAGACTATCAGACCGTAACTTATTTACATAGGTATATCATCGATGAGGTCGAGCTATGAATACAATTATGTCTGTGTAGTTCTGCGACTTGGCAAGCGTATCTGATACTGTTTGATATGCCTGAAGCAACCACAGTTATATTTGCTTCTCATTAATACTCAGCTTCATTGTATATTCATCTCAGATAGCTAATTTAATCATTATTATAAGGGCGGAAAATCGAGAATTCAATCACACCACACTGCTCATGTAGTTCAATTCCTTTCGAGGATTATATTTTTTGGTCCCTTCCAAAATCCGAAATTGTGACGCCTAATCATTATAACCAGTAAAGCTAAACTAAATTAACAAAGGAGTGGGATTATTGAAATGTACCTATTCTTTACATTAGAAAATATAATTGAACCTACTCAATACATAAAAAAACAAAAAGAATTTTTTTAAAAATTATTTATTTAATGTAATTTACAACTTTACAATATATAATACAATAGGTAAATATGTAGTATATATACACTTGAAAATCTTGGGAAAGAACCACCCATTGGTGGTACTTCAAACATTAATTTAAATTAGAAGGTCCCGTGGTCATCTTCTTTTCAGACGCCTCGGAGGATTATCAGGGATTGTTAAGGATGAAATATTAAGAATTAATGGGTTAGGATGGTTAAGGAGTTGGGAATAAAAAGACGCATATCTGTAAAAAGAATTTAATTTAATATTTATAACTCATAGGTAATATAATATAATATAATGTAAATTATATAATATTATAATTATACATGAAATATACTATTTTTCTCTAAGGTTTAATTCAAGCTATTGATAGGATATGGCACACGCCCGTATATCAAGCAGAAATTGGTTTATACATTTTTTTTCTGACTAATCTTTTTTGAGACTGATCTTACACTGTTTCTAGACTGCTAACGTCAGTGCGGACTTACGTAAAAATTAATGCAATTAAATAACTGAAAATCAGTATCTATTATTCTTTGAATCAAATTATTAACTTTTTTATTTATTGACAGATATTACAATCTGCCACACAGTTGTGGGCAATAGGTAGTAGTGATGAATGATCTCATACATACTAAAATAAAATATAATAAATAAATGAATGAAAAAAAAAACTCTCTTAAAATATATACAAACAGAAGAATAAACAAAATGAACTAGTTTGATGTGTATGAAAAATAAATAAAATAAGATAATGATAAAATAATATAGTCTCTAATCACATTTACACTCTAATATACAGTATTCACACAATCGACCTGAGGACCCTTTATCTCCCATGTGTGAGGGGTGTAGAGCAGAGCTCAAAAGATCCCAGCGCATCCCTCTCGCCGCATCACAGGTAGTGAGCGTTTGATGTTCGACGGTTTGGCTGTTCCCCAAAGTTCAAGTCCATAGGTCCAGATAGGTCGGAGTGTAGTCTTATAAATTAGTAGTTTGTTTTTTAGTGAGAGATCAGAGATCCGCAGAGCAGTCGGTATAGTTGGCTGAATCGTCTGTTGAGTTCTTGTCTTTTAACTCTAATAACCTAAATATTAATAGCTAACTAAATGAAAATTTTCAAAAGAAATTAACCGTGAAATCAATCCGGTAATGATACTTTTCTGTCCTTTTTTCCCGATTTAAGACCGCTACTTCCCATTCTCATGGTCCTTTTGAATGCCATTTATAATTCTTTGAAGATCATCATTTACTCCTTCCTGATAATCTGGGTCTTCAATGGTATGAATTATCCATTTGATTTTTCTAATACATCACCAATTCCTTTCTCTTCCTTCCTTCATGTTATATATAAAAGTGACAAATATAACTGCATTGATGGCAAAAATATTGAATTTCGTGAACGGGTTGATCTTTATTATGATTTCATTTAGTTTTCAAACTAAGTATAATATAATATTAGCCCTATGGTAATAAAAATATATTATTATTTTCTTTAGTGTGTTTTACAGAGAATTATTAATTTGGAAAATTATCTGTACAAGCAAAGTATCTTAATAACTAATGTAATTCAAAATTAAAAATAAGAAAAACAACTTTAAAGTAATAACACAAACTTTTTAGAAGCAACTAAAGGAAATTTATCTTGAAATGTTAATTCTATGCAGTATATCCGTAAAAATACCTATCATTAACAATGGTACATTTAATAATTTCTGATTTTTAACCGAAATCATAACAATGGAAAAATCTATAAATAAAATGGAAATTACTACTTTTACGGACGTCTTTATTACAAAATCCTTTATGGTGTCTTTAACGGGCTTATTCAAACTGCACCCTAGTAGACATTTATAATTCAAAAAGTTTATGAGAAATTGAACTTTTCTACGTATATGGGTCATTTTCCATGCTTCATAAATATTGTCAAAAACATTTTAAAACATTAACAAGTAGCGCTGAAGGGATAAAAAAAAACTATCATAAAATTAGTCATATTTCTCTAAATAATCCAGAGATAACTCATTCATAATCGACTTGGTGTTTGAAAAACTATAGAATATTTAAAGCATAGAGGTCAAATAGGGCTCAATTAGAAGCTCGCCAAATGTATCACAAACCAGCTTATAATGATTCTTTAAAAAAATGTTTCAAGAAATTTGCCATAATATATTCACAAAATGTTGTATCTCGTTTTTTGCGAAAAAAAAAAACCAAAACATAATGATGTTTAAAGAACTGTATTTTGAAAATATTTAACATAATGAGTTCTATTCGTTTTAAATCTAATTTACTACATTTTTTCTTTTTATCGTAGTGTAGATATTTTTTTATTTTGAGAACTGTATATAAATGAGCGACAATTTTAATATTTAGTTAAACCGAATGAACTTCTGGTGATAGTTCACCCATCCTTCCAATCGCCATCAAAATTTCTAAACATATATTTACAATAAGATTTCGAACTACTGTCATTTCAACCTCCAAAAAGTTGTAGGGATGTGTAAAATTGGATAGAGATTGTGATAAAGGATTATTATGAATAAAAATGATGAAATATAAAATATATCCTAAGATCTAGTGAATATTATAGACTGATCTAAGAAGAAATAATGGTTTACTGATTAGATTTCTATTCTTAGCACATTAAAAATTCTTTTCCATTAATCATTTCCTTTTTCAGTAATGAGGATAATCGAGACGAAATTATTTCCAATCGAAATTAATTTATCAACATACGAACTCACTTCCAAAGCTCGCTCATAACAATTGCTAAGTTCAATTATTTAGTGGAGCAGGCATCTGAGTAATGTGTGCAGCGCACAAATGCAAATTACAAACTCGGAGGCGAGAATGAAACTTTGACCATGATCCGGGACTCACGGATCTGTCCCAGCCGCAAGTAGGGGCAAACTCCTCGGCAAGTTGTATTTATGGCGGTGAGCTGCAGTTGAGGAGTTACTTAATCATGTCCCAACTTTCAACTTCTTGCTAACATTACCAGAAATTCAGGTCCACTCTGCTCGTTTTTATTAAATGGAGTTCATACTTCAAAAGAAGCGAGAATGAGTTTTTTATTCAGTGGGGTAAAAAATTTACTGTTCCCTAGGCTAGAAATAAATCGTGAGATTTATAATTTCTTGGTGTTTGTCAGTCTATTATAAATGTAATCATCATAAAACAGATATATATGGTAATTTTTATATTTAGTTTTTTATAACTTATCACCTCAAAATGATTTGCTCCAAATTCATATTTTATTATAAAAGTATGTAGAATCTGACTTATTTTTTATCTATAAATATATATTATTTATTACTTCTCCTGTAATAATATTTAGAATTGTAGCATTCCTTGATTGTTTCGTCATTGATTTGGGATTAATAAATACTTTTATTTTATTTCAGAATTTATTACATATCTTTAACTAAAAAATTGTTTCTTTACATTACATTAACTACTACTTACATTGTCGGTAAACGGTATTTTAAAAAGGTGAAATATGTTAATTGGGTCTGACAATACAAAATATTTGGACTCCTGACTCACGGTCACTGTTGTTCATTGCTTACTAACGAGGGGAGGTTTGTTCCGAAATGGTACAAATCAGACCTGATTAAGCAAATCTGAACCGTATATACATAAGCGATAAAATTGCCTTTGTTTGAAACTATTTTTTCTCATTTATAAGGTCATAAAATCTAAAATGAGTACACAAAGCACAGAAGGCCGGATGTTAAGCTTTGCCGGATATGTTAACGTTTGATTTGAATAAAATTGTAAGTTGATTTTTTTTTTTTTATAAATGAGAAAAACAGGAAACAGGAAAACATCATCCAAAATTTTACACTTTTTATTTATATTAAAATTCCAATTTAAGGTTTTCAAAAAACGCGAAATATGAATCTGACTTTTTCTTAAAAAACAATATGGAGGCATTAATTACTAGATGCGTAGATGATTTTTATTTAATATATTAATTGATATTTACAACTGTATTAAATGCATTAAGTAAATGTGATGTGAGTTATATTAACATTATACAGACATGTGGAGAATCTATCCATTTATAGAATTCCAATAAAATTTTAGAAGAGATCTCAAGGCCTTGAATCTTTTTTTAAGACGCCTAGGAGAATTATCAGGTAATGAAGGAGAAGCCAGGCTAGAAAGAAGTCGTTTTGGGTGGTTGGTAAATTTATTATGGAAGGATTGGTATCTGGTTCGGATAAATTTGGTAACATATGAAACATCGAGGTCCTGAGGGTTTACTTGAAAGTCAGGAACATTAAGGATCTTACGAAGGATTTTGAATTTTATGATAATATGAAATTAATTTTTACATTAACCCTTTTCTGTCCAACCTTGCTTCTTCTTTAATACCTGAGGATTCTTCTAGGAGTCTGCAAAAAAGAAGGCCTTAAAATCTTCTAATCTAGAAATATTATTAGAGTTATATCAATGGATAGTTTCTCTACATTTCTGTATCATACTATCATGATATTAGATCAAATTTAATAAATGTATTTTTATGTAAACATTAGTAAATAAAATATATATCTCTATCAGTTTAGTAGCATTAATAATGTCTCTATAATGTAACTCACATCACATTTACTAGTTGTATATATTTTTAAAACAGTTTTAAATATCAATAAATACATTATATATAAAAAATATATACATCTACTCATCTACTATCCTGATTGGAGGAAGAATGATTACAAGAAAATAGATAAATAGATTTGGAGATAAATTTTACTAACCAAAAATTAATTAAGGTAACAATAATTAAAGTAAAATATATTTACAGTTCATGATAATATAATATGTACTATAATAATACATCATTTTATGTTTCTGAATGATAGGATATGAACTAGGAATTTGAGTGGATGGTTAGGAAAACCGTGGATTGTTGGAAAGTCCAGTTGATTGCTTCCAGCTCGGACCACATGTGTTATTCGATGCTCTTCAGTAATGAGGACATAGTACTCCTCGCATACTTGACCTCTCAGTAATGAGCGTTTGGTCTCCACTAAGATTCCAGCCAAGTTTATTTTTTTAGGTTTATAATTAACAAATTCAATCATTTCTATTTTATCAACTTATTATAGTATAATAAATTAACATATACTACTTAAAATAAACTTATAGTTTTTTTAATATTTATATTTAAATTATCAATCTATATGTAAATAACCGATTTTGGGATTTTATAAACATTCGTTGTTAGAAAAAGAAAGTATAGTTTAGTCCTAAGAATCATGATCTTTAAATGAACAATTTTAACATTTAAAAAAAATCGTAATATTCAGGAATTTCTTTTATTGGGGTTCACAAATTTAAATGCTGGCCTCAACAAAATAAACTGAACCTCTTGATAACGGTTCATATGTGTTCAAAAATATAAAAGTAATTGTAGTTATTAACTATTATAAATTATTGCAAATTAGTTAGTACTGAACTGACATAATAAATATTTATTTTATGTCAAGTTATCCTTCGTAAAATCCTTAATGCTCCTTACTTTGTCACAAATCAAATCATCCATCAGGACCTCAATGTTCCCTATGTTGCCGATTTGGCCAGAACCAGATACCAATCCTTTCATAATAAACTTCCCAACCACCCAAACCATCTCGTTTCTAACCTGGCTTCTCCTTCACTACCTAATAATCCTTCTAGGCGTCTGAAAAGAAGATGGCCTCGAGATCTTCTTTAGAAATGTTTTTGGAGTTCTATCAATGGGTAGATTCTCCACATGTTTTTATCATGATATAATATCACTTACAGCAAGTTTACTTGATGTGTATATATGTATACAGTTGTAAATATCAATAAATAAATTATTAAAAAAAAAAGTTAAGTTACGTAAATACTGTGTTTCCTTAATGAAGGTTGTTTCTGTTTGACAGCCACTATTAACTACTTTTAAAACGCATTTTATTTACAAAAATAAAACGTATTGTTAATATGTTTATTGTGTTAGGTAACAGGAATGAACGAAACTGACAAAGAAAGTCCAGTTTAAGATAAGGAGATATGGCTAGGAAAGATTCATGTCTTATAATATTCCATTGTTATACTGAGGTAAACTGTGTCATAGAAAGAACTTTTCGTTATAAAGAGGTCATTATATATATATATATATATATATATATATATATATATTTTGTTTTAAGGTTTTTTAATTAGTTATACCGATATTTGTTTACTTATTCTATTCGTTGTATTGAAATATATTTGCATTCAATGTTATGCCTAGTTCAAGTGTATTAGGGAAAATTGTTTTTGGCGTCACTATGCACCCTTTCTTTAAATAATAGTTAAGGGGAACAAGATACTCCGTCATGTCCGGAACAAACCTTCTGTAGTAATTTAATACACCCAGCAATCGCCCTATCCCCTACCTCTGTTGGGGATCTTTTGTAGTGCCGACACCTTCAGAATGTCTTGTCTCACCCCTTCCTTGGAGATCGTATGTTCCAAAATTAATCTAGTCTTGCCCTATTATAGACATTTCTCTAGATAGCTTGGGTCCAAATTCTCTTATCCGCTGGAACACACTCTTTAAATGGTGCACGTAGTCCTTTTCTCATCGCAAGTCGTCTAGGTAGACTTGAAAAACTGCTTCATCCAATCCTCTCATGAATTCGTCCATGAGCTTCTGAAATGCAACGGGGGCATTATTGAGACCTAACGGCATTCTGGTAAATTCATAATGGCCTCGTTCAAATGTGAATGCGGTCTTATGCCTGGTCCCTAGAGTTCATTTTAATTTGGTGGTGCCCTGACTTGTCAACAGAATCAGATCCCCCGTTAATTGAGAAAATTTAACTTAAGCGCAAATTGTTATACAATTATATGTTGATTAGTGTGTGTGCCAACTTTAGTTGTTCTCTGGCATACCTTATAGCAGCAAAGTAAAATGTCGTGACTAAAAACGCTGAAAAATATGATAAAGATTAAGTGTACTGGAAATGGGAACGCTGATTATTAGATTTCGGCAATTTTAAAATATTGGACGACTTAAGTAAGTTTTTTTTTCAAACACTATTTAGCTAGTAATTAGTAAATTTTTTTTTCAAAAATAAGATAAGCTAAGGCCAAATTAGTCTACTTATAATTACTAAATAATTTGAAGGTCACATAAGTCTGGATTCATTTATGAGATTTTGAAGGCAGAGCGAGTAGGGAAGAATTGTCCTTTAGTATAATTATGTATTTAGTAAATGCGTGGCGGAATATCTGATTAAGATATTAATTTTAATAGGTAATAATTATTTCTTTTTATAGAGTATTACTCGGATACATTTCGATCATTAAAATCTATGTTGTCTCTTAATATTTTATTGATAGAAAATTATAATAAATAAATCCCATTTCTCTTTTACTT
This sequence comes from Halyomorpha halys, assembly GCF_000696795.3. Taxonomy (NCBI): domain Eukaryota; kingdom Metazoa; phylum Arthropoda; class Insecta; order Hemiptera; family Pentatomidae; genus Halyomorpha; species Halyomorpha halys. The sequence goes on along the minus strand of NW_027107938.1, from coordinate 153,472 downwards.
AAGGTTTGATATTTTAGAAGTAATTCTTGGAACTAATGAAGAATGTTTTTTGATATTGCTGCCCCAGTAGAATGGTATATTATTACAACCGTATTGGATGACTGCTAACGGTAACTTTGTCGCTAAATAAACCTCAGTCACTTCTGAACCTTAATGAAGGATTTGGTTTGTAGAGTCAATTTGAAACTCAAGGTACTCCTAATATTTATGAACTTCCTACAACTTAATTCCTTAGTCCATTTAATAATTTATTTGGTTTCAAATGATATTAATGTTTTAAACAATGGTATTGCTTTAAATTATTGTTTCACTATATATTTTATTCATCAATAATTTGGTATATTATTATGTAATATTCCATAAATTAGTAGCAAAAATTACGTATCTCATTATGGAAACCCAAGCAGAGAATCAAAAATAATGGTCGGCTTAAACTTTCTTGTAAAAATAAATCAATAATATATATTATAACATTGGCATTGCCTTGTTTTTCAAATTAAAGTAGTTTCAAGAAAAAAATAAATAGAAACATCGCTTCACAAGATTTACATTTGTTTATTTTTGCATAGTATCTTATGATGATTTCGAAATTACACCCGAAAGTATAGAACGCATGAAAATAAAATTATAAATTAAAAAAAAAAAAATTATTTCCACTTAAAAGTTTCTTTTGTAATTCTGTGGGATGGTCGCAAATGCACTTCGATATACACTTCACTGTCTGTTACTTTGTCATAGGGGTTACATCTCAACAAACAATTGAAAATTTTTATATTCTTAAATAGTGGAAGACTATCGGCTAAAATTAGCGAGTTATAATTGACAATCGTGTATAATGAACAAATGAAAGCGCTAGTCATCGGTAATTCCCTCTAGGGTGTCTTATTTTAATAATATAATTCACGGTCAAGGTGTTATGTACTCCGGTACTATCAGTCCGAATCCAAAGACTATAATTTTTTTTCTACTACAAGGTCTTTTAATTTCAGAAGTATTTTATTTTATATTTCAATATACATTGGTGTATAGTTTCGTAGAATAATTTGTTCAGGTTTTTAATTTTTTTATAACGCAGGCGTCGGGGAAGAAGGTGTCCCTAAATGTATCGGCGGAGCCTGAACCGATGGAGACCAATGCACAGAGATAACGGAGGGGAATCTCTTGAAGAACGAATGGATCTGCAGGTAAAGCTAAGGACTCGTTTGAGATCTCGGAGACAGATACCGAGGGAGGAGAAACTGGGTGGAAGAGATGAATAGGAGAAGCAGCTAGAACACTAGGAGAGTTCTGATGAGTGTACGCAAAGAGGGGCACGGCAGACCGCACGTTGAAGAACCACCATGTAAGAGGAGAACACGGCGGCTTGCCTATTGTACTAGCCAACAGAGAAATAAGCTGCAAGGTGGACAGTGGCAGCTCCAGTGTCGGTAAAAAAATTATAAACCAAAACTTTTGGTATATAAAAGTTTATATCTCAGGAACTATTTGACATACACAGATGTTTATGAGCACACAAATTAAAGATATTTGACTGTACTATTAAGTAATTTATGACGTTTATCATCATAGGAGTAATAGTTTTAATGATATTAACCAAAATAAATTCTCAAAATGCTGATTTATAGTTGTTTGGACAACATATTTAGTTGATGAAAATCTATAATAGTAATTCTGGAACATTGACCAGAATAAAAACCAGCCGTACATATTTCGGTTTGATGAGATTCAAAATTTAATCCGTCAGTTATCAAATTGCACCGAGCGAAACCGTCGATCGACCTTGATCCTTCATCAGCGAAGAAGAAGCAGCCCTGGGACCAAAATTCAACGTTATATCTCGCGGTTAAATGAACTGCAAACATTTGGCAATTTCAATCTAAATTTTCTTAGGTAACGCCCCGGGCCTCGGTTGGGACGGGACTAACCTTCAACATACTTCCAGGGCCCTGAGTGCCGCCGATCTAAGTGGTTCCTAGCTGTATATCTTCCCGTTAACTGAAATGTCTGCCGGCTTTGGATTTGTGAGAAAAACCTACCCACTGTTCAGACGAGTGGTTTACTGTACATTTTTCTCAAATATGCATTAAATTCATTTAAATATTATTATATTTATTTAAATATTATTAGTTTAAATTTATTTTAAATTAAAATAATTGAGATAAATCGGTAATTTTTGAATTGATAATGCGTATATTGATTCGGAGGAGCCCTATTACATTAGAGACCAACTTTTCATGTTATCAAAAGCAAAAATGAGAAAATTAAAATGAGATCTAAAAAAGAATTTCCAAATTGGGCAGTTTGTGAGGGGTGGGAAAGGGGGAGCTTGCGCGGGGCACCCACAATCAATATGACGCCGGCACACGCACCGACCCACGCACTCTTCTGTCCACTCTTGTAGTCATTTTTTGCAATTCTTGATTTTTAAAATAATTATAATACTAAGTGAAATATAGAAAAAAAATAGTATAAGTTGCCATGAAGTGCTACTGAAAGAAAACTACGCAAGCTATCGTAATATTAACTGAAAGAATAATCATTAAAAGGACAATACAATTAAATTGAGAAAATAATGAAGAGCCAGTTGCTGAATCAAGCTGAATATTGGTTTTACCATGATCCAATACCAACCTCTGGATTAAAAGTGATCCTGATCTAAGACAAATAAATGCGTGGTTACCATCAAATTCCCAATTAAACTAGATTTTTGTTACTATTATTTATAAAAAAAATAATCTTAGATCAGTGTATTCCAAGAATGAAGTGCTAGAGACCATGGGTGTTGATAGGGATCTCTTGGGGAGGTCAGGGCCGCTCCTAGTTCCTGTATGACTTGCCCTAAAATAATATTTTAAAAAAATAAAGAAAATTGGGAAGAAATTAATTAATATTAAGCCATTGTTGGCTAGTGTGTTAAAGCGCAATTTCAACAACCTTGTAAAAGCAACGGTGCCGGTCAACTGTCCTGGGCGGTTTGACTATTTTACTATTCAGTTGACTGTTTCACTATTTGTTTCGTGGTGGCATTAGATGAAACCTCAACTTTCCCAGTCTGGTTAGAATAGGATGGTAACCTGTAATATAATCCCCTGTATGTAACAAATGTCTAGGAGTGAGGTAAAAAAAAAAAATAATTTGCCTCACCAATTCTGATGCCTTAAAATAATAATTAGTGGTAAACGTTGATTAAACCGTATATATATTTAAACTCCAAAATACTGATTTTTTAAGTAGATACGTCAATACTAATCATGTGCCAATTTTACTCACACTGGGAGTTATAAGAAAACAAAAAATATTTACAAACTTTGATAACAAATACATTAATATTTCATTAATACAAAAACATTAATAGTCTTCTAAAAATATGATAAACACAATTATGAAGACAAATCCTAGGTTAGTTTTATGAATCAGGGGCGTATTTCTTTCTATAGTATTATTACTACTGAGACTAAACAATTATTTTTATATATATTTATTAAAAATTTAATATGACATTAATATATCTTATTATGTTATAAGAGAAAAATTATATGCCTCTAATATAGTATTTTTTGAGTGGATATACTAAAATGTACTGTTAATACCAAATATGAGTCATTTGAAAATGTATAAAATTCAGACTCATATTCACTATAAACATAAACTTTCCATAGGTGATATATCAGTGACTAGGGATAGAATTTCAAGAAGAACTGAACCCTATATTGTCCGACTTTCAATTGTAAATATTTGTTTATTCCAGATGGGTAAAGTTTTATAATTATTTTTAAGATTTAATACGTAAATAGATATCTCTGGAAGCAGGGGAGAGAGCTGGATTTGATTAGCTACTTAAAAGCAAAAAATTATGACAGTTCAAGCAGTACCAATGTGTTTAAATAATTATTTTCAGACCCCAAAATATTCTTAGTACACTAGATTTCCTAGAAAATAAAGTATGCCTAATAAAATAATAAAAATAAAAACTGGTAATCAGGCTCTATAAACAACGACTAACTTTAATGAGGATTTTAGCTGTTTTAGCTTAAAAAGCTGTTTTAATTTTTTTTTTCTTGAGAAAACAAATTATTTTTTTTCTTACCTTTACCAAAATCTCAAAGATATTTATATATTTTTATTATGAATTAAATTATCACGGCATAGTAATCCTATTGTATTTATTTATTTATTTTGCCGAATAATAATAAATAAAAAAAATCTGGCTCGGGGTGCGCATCACACACCTTTCACTTACTACTGTACGTCTCTAGGTTTGGAATTTATTGGTGGGCTCTGTTGAACTTATCGCCATTTTTTTATGATTTTTAGAAAAAAGAAAAACTAAGACGAGATAGAGGGAAAATTTTGAACAAAACATTTTTATGTTTCTGTTGCTATGAGAATACATATTTAGGGTTCTTGCGATAGAAATAACGAATATTAACTTTTTCCTTCCAAGGATACAACGGTATAACAAAATCTAACGAAGTCGTAAACATATGCTTGCAACCAGGACAGGTTAGGTGTTCTCTTTTTTTTCCCGATTTAAACCAGTTTTTATTTTTCCTCTAGTTATTCATCGATTTTTTTAATATTTTATATTTATCTATTATTCAATACCTCTAACAATGAGAACTGATTATATATTTGAAATTAAAAAAAAACATTACACATTTCAATGAGGATAAACCCAATCTGATATTAAATAAAATCAAACTGTCCATTTATATATACTGAGTTTAAACAAAATCGTCTAAGCAAATTGAGAAAATTAAAAATGTAATTTTAGCAACGTACGACTTTTTTTTAGGTAGGATATTTATGCACATTCAATTCGGAAAACCTGGTTATTTGGACAAAGGGATCACCAAAACATGTTTTTGTTTAACACACGAATTCGAAATCCTTCACAATCACCGAATTTTCCCGTACTACATATTGCATACATAGGCAAGTGAAAATAATATATAAAACTAATATGAACGACTAATCATCATTCACTCAATTAATGTTTGTAATTTTAATTCCAATTTAAGTCCCATAATGCTCTCAAAATAACAGATGAAACCTGTATAAATAAATTGCAAGCAACATTAATTATTAGGTAACAACATGTGAATTAATTGAAACGGTGATAATGAATATGTAGAAGCAATTTAATTAATAGTAGGGGAACCCCGAGGGCAGTGTAATCAAACCAGTTCCAAGATAAGGCCCGCTATAGTGTACCTTCATCGCCTGCTACATTAAAAAAGTGGTTCCCTTAGATAACAGTATTTCTTTTTACGTTTTTAAGGCTTCATTACGAATAAATTTTTTTTTTTTTACTTTACTGAGTTCCCTAGGGTACACCGTAAAATTTCCCATTATTATGTACATTCTACTTAGAAATCATTTTATTCTATCCTGAACCGGATATGAACAATTGTGATATATCATAGGTTATTACAAAATAATCGACTGCACAATTAAAAATTATACAAGAAATAAGGAAAAGCCCGATATTTCTCAGTTGCTAAACGCTTTGGTATATTTTGTAAAGCTGTTCTATTATTTCTATTCGTAATTAATTGTCTTTGTTCCTATCTCAAGAAAACCTAAAATACGAATATTATAGCAACTGAAAAATAATTTTTTTTTCCAAAATCGCACTGACTGTAACTTAAGAATGTATGTTGGGTTGGTAAGTAAAAGTTTTGTCATGGTGCGCCACACCAGAGTTTTATTCAGTATAATAATATAATTTGTAAATAGTCTGTGATACATACAGGTGCTTTCTCAAATCACTAAGCCACTTAATGTTTTTACGATATTTAAGAAACTGGCTGTTTTAATTATATATTAAACATGATTTATGTGTTTAGTAATAAAAGTTTTAATTATAATAATTAAGTTAATTGCTTTAATTCCGCTTTATAGTGGTTGAGAGTAAATATTTTGGATAATCATAAAACTTGACTTAATTAAGTTAATTAACTTTTTTTTCTCAATAAAATGGCTAGTTAAGACTGGTGAGATGAAACTTAATTTAAATAAATTAAAATCCTTCCTCAAATAGCTTCCGCCTGCAAATTTTATGTTCTTCGAGTTCTCAACCACTTAATTAATGATCGAAAAATTACTAAGTACTCTCAACCCTGTAGATATTGAAAAGAGCTATAAGAATACTGTTTAGGTAAGGCCCCCCCTCACTTCTGAAAGGAAATTCATGATGCCATCTAGTGGCAAAGATATGCAGTAACAAGCCTGGGTAGCCACCTTGGTCCCGAAAACATAGTGAGTGAGTACCAGAAAGGAAGCCACCCTGACCTGTACCAGAGAAGAAGAGGACAGAACTCTTCAATAAGGTCTCTTCTCATAACAATGAGAGAGTAAATCCTTCGACTCAGGCGAGGGAGGCGGCGGCGGCAGGAGGATGAGAAGAGAGAACCCTACTTCCAGAATCACATTCACATCACAACCAACCATCAAGCTGCATATAATCAACCAAGTAAACTGTCTGTATATAAACTGTAAATCTTCTTCAATTAATGTAATACAACCAGATTTACAACTAACATATATTGTAACTATTTTGCTCAAATTGTGTCAGAAAACTTTAATGAGAATAGAGGTTATTTCATTTTAAAACCATATGATATCAAGTTATTTAAATACAGTCCACTCCATCATTACCAGTAAACTACCATTATTACCTTAATTTGAACCAGCTAACCAGTATAATAATTAATTTTACTCCGGGGAATACCTAAATTAAACAAATACCTTTCCGGGAAAGTAAGCTACGTATAGCAGAAACTAATTATAAAGTTAGCATCAGAAAAAAAATGAAATAAAAAAATTGGAAGATAAATATCAAACAGAAAGTAATATAAAGCAAAGCTTTGTGAGTATAAAGTTTCTGATAAAAAGTGTGGGGAGTGCTATCAGAGTATTCAGTTGTATCTCTACGAGTCCTCTCACACTCCGGATCTGGGGGAAGTATCTAACAGGCTGACATTTTCTATCCATCATTTCCATAAAATACACACACACATATATATGTATATAAATGGAAGACCATTTTTCGTCTTTCTAGTTCGTGATTCAAATCCAAAAGAATTAATAAATGTTTGAAATTAATAGTATACTTACTTAATTATTTCTTACACGGTTTCAATATTAAGTTGTATTTTATTAGCCTGAATTAATTTCGTAGAAATGAAACAGATGGTAATGAATCTATTCTACGTATCCTTGTTAAGAGATGTTTTTCGTAATCAAGTTTTACAAGGACGAACCCAAGATTTAGGAACTAGGAAGAGGGCATACAATGGTTCATGTTCATGGGTTTACCTAGAGGAGGGTAGGTGTTGGCAGTATCCCTCTAGAAGTGAAAAAAAATTTATTAATTTAATTAAAAAATTTTTTTTTAACAAATACTAATTGTCATAACTAATAAAGCACTGCCACAGTTATATATAATGATCGTAAAATTTTTGTTTCATTCTTCTTTTCCGTGTTGAAATGTCACAATCCGATTGACTATGGCTTGGCCCCTCCTCTGATTGACTATGGCTTCCCCTGTCCCTTAGATTCGATCCTGTATACTCCCTTGGAAGAGATCATTTGAAAATGTGTTGTTATTAATATTAATTACTCTCAAACAATTAATAAAAATATATTATCAATAAAATATAGTTTATTTATGTACGTTTGTTCTTTGTTCTAATGGCACGTGACCTATTAAATATTTGTTGGGGACGAAAAAAAATACTTTATTCAAATACAGGTTCTTCATTACATGTTACTTTATTCTTTCAAGAAGTATATATTAATTAAATTAGTTCATTATTTTTTAAAGTCACAGTATTATCCAAAATGTAAGTAACCCGTCAATCTCAATAACTCTCTTGCAATTGATGATCTCAATGATTAACAAACAATAATTAGTAAATATATAAATTTACAAAAATTACTATCTAATTTTATATTATAAAAATATATAATAATCATTTCAAGCTAAAGCATCGGCATTTATTTGTTATTACATTGCTGTACGTGCAAACTGTTTTAGTAAACGTAATATGTTGCTTGAATTGTATAAGACCACCTCAAGTTAATAACAAAGGGGTATAGTGGCAAGTATCATACCATAAAAGGATATGAAATTTTTGGGGTTCGGTCTCTCTCTTCTTCATGGTCTTATTGTGCCGATATGAGGGGGGAAATCTTTTACTCAAAATGAAGTATGTGCCTCTGAGTAGTATATTGCGAATGGGTAGAGAAAACGTACCCATCCATCATGAAGATCTTTATCATTTTTATCTTTCTTATATTTTTTATGTTATACGTTTGTTTATTTATTTTTCTAGTACTTAATTGTGTATCTAAATGCTTAATTTAATTAAATAAATATATAACATACTACACAGAATGTAATTAATAATAATTTGAAATAAACATCTAAATTTTATTATTTCAATGTAATATATATTTTGTATGTGTGTGCATACACATTCACTGGTCTATATATTATTGAAAAGTTTTTTCTTATAATATTATTTTTTTGTATAGCAATTCATTTTGTTATTTAAGTACCCTGTATATTATCATGTATCAAACTGACTATATCAGATATTTATTGATAAGTAGGTATATATAATTTATAAGAGGGGTTAATTAATTACTGTTACACACTTCATTAAAGAAAATATTATCAAATAATACTGTTTATAAAGGAGAAATAAGTATATAACATAAAACCACACTTGTCCAGGAAAATGTTCATTTGCCTCCAGAAGGTAATTTTTTTTGTTGTAGTTCGTTCAAATTTTAGGGCGTAAAATCCAATGGTCTTTTTTTTTTTTTTTTTTTTTTTTTTTTATCCCCCTCCCTTGCCATCTCTGGCATACGGGGTGCGGGAGCAGTGGGGTAGTGCGCTGGGGCTTGCGCATGCCACTACTCCCTAGGATCACCAATCGTTTTGTTGTTTTTTTTAACTGTGGTGCAGCCCAGTGCTACGTCTGGTGGCACCTTGTCCACTGCATCCCTCTGGGTGCCTCCTGCAGTTTCCAGGCTGGTCCAGCCCTCCTGGTCTCAATCCGGGTTAGCTTCCTCATCTTCTGGTGGCTCGCCGATGTTGGGCGGTCAAGTCCTTCCCATCGTGTAATGAGTGGGGCCCACCACCTCCTTCCACCCGTAAATGAACTCCTTGAAGAAGGGATAATTATCTTCTTCTATCAAACTGGGAAGGTCCGACTCGGCGAGGGCGTAAATCCCGGTCTTTCTCGACAGCCTGGCTCGGTGTCCTTCCATGGCAAAGCCAATTTAAGATATTTAATTATTTCCCTGTGTTTAAATTTGCGATTTAATTATTGTTTAATAGGTTATTGTTTCTTAAAAACATTAATTTCAATGTTATATTATTATAATCATTTCGGGCTACTGATAAACCTGATCCCAGCCCTAATACACTTAAATCCATGGTATAGAAATTTTATTCTTGAAAGATGTGACTGACTGTAAATGTACTATAAAAATAATGACATTGTGACGGTTGCTGCTTATTGATCAAATATGAATGAATTATATTTGAATGTCCAATTATCAAACTAGCTACTCAGACCTCCTCTCTGCCATGGTCTATGGTTTAGTTCTTTTTATAAAAGTTATTAATTGGTTTGGTGGACCTTCATTCAGAGGAGGTACATGTTAAAATAGCTAGTTTGAAACTAAAACCAATGTGTCCCGGATTCCGGAGCGATATTAATTAAAAACAAAATCTCTTGCGTCCTGTGCACTCATAAGATTCAACCCATCCTCAGTAAACGAAAAAACAAACCATTCTTACACAGAACATCTAAGTCGTAGATTAGAAAAAGATTCTCTTGCTTCACCATTGCACCCGTTCGTACAAATAATATATAAGTTAATAAACTTTAAACGGCTTTAACTGTAGTTACATTGCAACCGCAGTGTGTTGTAAGATATATTTTGTATGAAGGGTTGATGATACAGATACTAAGAAATAATATTTTCTATTACTATTTACTATTAGTGTCCTCTGACAACTCTATTTTCCTTCTCTCCTAAACCTATTAGAATCAGAATGATCTATTATATCACATATGAAGATATTTATAGCCAGTATAAGAAGGTGGGGATAGGTTAGAACTAGATGGGGGTCCGATTGCTCGTATGTGGTTTTTGATAGTAGGGGCTTCCATGAATTTGGTATAGATAGATCCAAAGCTATGACAGCTTCATTTGTTGTATATTACAGAGTGCTCCACGCGAACAATAACTAGATTCTAGATATGGGCTATCTGTATTATATATAGATATGGGATATCTAGATTTTATTGATGGGCAATAAACAATTACGACATTTTGAGCTATAAAAGGGTAAAAGTGGCTCGAAAGAATTTTAAGTGTAAAAATGAGATCCCTGAGTCAAGTTTTAATTGATGTTTGTATGTGATTTCAACATTTGTACCTTTTATGCAAATAACTAAATGATTAAATAGATGTTTTTATGAAGTCATAAGATTTTTAGTTTATTTTATACCAGATTGGCCTGGTATGGGCCTTGCGTGGTTGATATAACCGTTAAATTATATATATTTTTTTAACAGTTAATTATGGGGGGGGGGGAATAGTCTCGTACAAAAGACACACCTAACTGTGTACAATGTTATTATTAAAAGAATAAAAAAAATAAAATAAATAGATAGGAGTAATACTTCTTAATAAAAGAGGAATGTAAAATTAATAACAAAAATAATGATATTGGTACACTAAAATAAACAAGTTAATTTGAAAAAGGGACGAGAGAAGAAAATAGAAAAAAATAATAATGAATAAATAAAATGAGTAATAATAAAAAGTAAAATTAAGGTAGTGTGACTATGAATTAATTTTATATTTATTAAAGCTTACAACAGAATGTCCTGCAGCAGTCCTGGCTTCAATTTTCAGGTTGGGGTTGGGTTTCCCAGGTTGTAGGTCACAGTTTCTTTAACTGTCGGCTACTGGGAGTGGAACTTCATGAACCGTTTTACCACAAAAGACAATACGCAGACTCTCCGATGTGGGAAGTTTTGTACATGAATTTATATTTTATATTTATATTTTTGACTTTATTTCAAACCTCTTGTCTGCTATAAAATCCCTAAGTTCCATTAATTAAACGTAAAGAAAGCAGCTTATGAGAAATAAGAGTCATTGAGAGAAATATGGTAATAACGAATTATAATTTTAGCCATATGTAGGTTCAAAAAATGTGATATCCATCATGTTTTATAATATATTTTCCAAACTATTTGTAATATATAATGAAGAAGATGGTCAGGATTTTTGTCATAAGAGAAACGAAAATAGTTAAACTATTTATTTCCGAAGTTTCATCTCTATCTCTATTCCCTGACCATCTTCTTCATAATTTGAAACTATACGGTCATTATATATATATATATATAATTGCTTATCATATAATTTAACTAGTTTAGGAAGTAAAATATTTTAAATTAATTCTTATTAAAATATTAATTATTATATTCCGATTCAGTGACAATATAGATTGGAAACATAATTGATGAATAGCAGTTTAATTTATGGAATAATACCAATGGCTTAGCTAGGAGCTTTTATCAGAACCGTCAATAACATAGAAAGCACAGGGGGTCATTATTTATGCTCCAGCTGTTTGCTGATCATGGAATAAATTGCAATGGCATGTGATAAATGGCGTTTACTGTCAGAATGTTGGGAATATAACAGGAGATAGGATAGTAAATAAAGGAATTTCGCAATAAACACATTTCTGGATACAATACTCGCAACTTATTCGTAGTATTCAAAAAAGAACAAATGAACCACCGGTGCGAATAAATGGGATATTAATATCGAAATTCATTTGTACCAGGAAAACATTCTTGTTATTCACGTGTTTCCTCGTGCCTGAAATCACCAAACGTCGATATTTTTAATTAAATATATCTGAGGATTGAGTTTTTTAAATATAAAAATGATGTTTTTGTTTATAAAAAAAAAAAACTCGATGATACAACTTAATCGCCAATGTTATTGGTATTTTAAATTATTTTGTCAAAATCTTTTTGCAATTTGATGTTAATTGAAAAAAATTGAGATTCCAAGTAATATAATTCACATATAAATTTATTCCATGTCGTATATATTTAATATATTTTAAATCACTCACCCGCAATAAATTCAACGTATCAAAAAATGCAACATTGCAACTAACTAAAGATTGCAAAGCTATAAAACATATATTGAAATATTATAAATCTTCATATGAATCCCAGAAAAATATTTACTTCAGTAAAAACTTACTTGAAGTTCAAAATAGAATGCTTTAAAGTATTCCAAAGTAAGTTATTTTTTCTAACATATTGCATTTTTGAGAGCCCGGGGGATGGCTATGCAATATGGTTTCTAATCAAAAGTATGTTTTAATTTATGGTGCTTTCCATATAATGATTAACGTACTGTTGTGTATGTTAAAAAAAATAAGAAAACAATTATAAACAAGCAGTTTTCTAATTCAAATTGAGTACTATATAGACTGCATATTTGTTTAGTGTTGGATTTATTCCTTCTAACTAAACAAGGATTAAACATATGTATATGTATTTATGTATGTATATTAAAATTGTTAATTGTATTATATTTGTAAATGAACTGCAAAAATAATATTAATTTTTTTTTTACAGGCTTGGAGTAGTCCATGAATAATGCCAAGCTAACATCTTACAATTTTCCGGTTTATTATATTTTATATCAGTTACCCAGGTATCTCCATCTAAACATTGCAAAATGTTAATATTTAGATATTCAAAAAAAAAAAGTATAAAAAATCATTTGTTATGGTTATGCAGTTTGTTTGGATTAAAATAGAATTTATAAATTTGGATATAAATTGGATTCTATTGGTAAAATGTAATTTATATATTTGTGTTAACATTGTTCTCTGCTACACTGTACAGCCGGAGTTTATAATATTTAGCATGTTCCTCATAACTCTAATTGTTAATTTAATGAATAAGGAGGTCCGGCCAATGGAGTGAAGAACACTAAGAGCACAACATATTTTTAATAATATTATTATCAAATAAAAATAAGTTTTGCTGGTATTTGTCAGCAAATCACACTACAAATAAAATATAACCTTGTAACAAAAATACAAATCATTTATATTTTCATATTAGCATATTTGCATGAATGATGTCGATAACTTATTCATGTAACATTTATTCAAAAGGACCTTTCTCGTTAAGCCTACTACGTTACATGAAATCTACTAAATAACTTCTTAAGTAAACCAAACACATTGTAAAGCAATCAATTGTTGATCTTGAAGGAAAATAATTACTATTTTTTTGGTAATGCAGGCCACAGAACATCGTTTTTAAAATATTTGTTTAAAAAAAAAAATAAAATAAAAAAGATGGTCCGGGTGCAATCAAAGAAAAAACTTAAATAGTAATTAAACTATTTAATGTGAGCCAACGTTTTGCCCCAAATATCTGTGCTTCTTGATAGTTAAAAAGGTTACATTGATATCTTATTTTAGTGTTTGTATCCGTTTTACTCCAATCACATATAATATTATCCATATGGCAGAATAACAATCATTTTCCTGCTCAATTTGTATATCTACCCAATGAATATACCCCTGATCATCTTATCATTAAATAAAAATATACGCTCAACTGGTATTAATGGTTTTATCGAAAATCCATCTTGATTTGACCATTTCGGTTCGGAGATCATTGTATTGTATTTCAATTTAAAAGAAGAAACTCCATATGCCGAATAGAGATTAGAGAAAATTTAATTTACATTTCACGATTGATATAATTCGTTCATTATCTTTGCTTTGCCTTAGCTTAATGGAAATAAAATTTCCATTTGAATAGCAATAACAATGGGCTTGAATGTGAAGCTGCCGGCTTTGTTCAATAGTTCAACCCATACACATTTCTTTTAGTTTAAGCATGCTCAATGGATGGACAGTAACGTAACTGAAAATATGTTAAATTAATGTATTTTGACGAGGTTGTAGAGAAAGACTTTATGATATGAATACAATTCTGAATGCATTTCAGGCATTTATGGAGACGAATTCCGAATTTAGCATGCTATTTATGTTTTACGATTTTGCTTTATAAGGTTTATGTTATATCCTATAGGACACAGATATATTTTTTGTTATCGTAGTGAGCTATCCTAAAGTCAATTCTGAGCCTAAGTGCGAATTTTGAAAGCATAGACTATATTACGCACGTAGATTATTTAACCAACGAAAACAATTGAATGTAAATAATTCATGAATATAGCATTGAATTTCAGTTAGAAACCAACAGCCGTCGCCTGCTTGTGCGATACATCTTAAACTGCAAATTAATAGAAAAACATGAAAACTCTAGTTGAAACATAATAAAAAACATTATTCCTAATGCGATAGTGACAGATCATACATATTAAAGTTTGGCAAACGTAGTTATTATGTTAGCTTTAAATGTATACCAGACTTAGTGCTCCATAGAATCCTTCAACAATACTTCATTTATGCCTGTGAAACAAATCCACTACATCTGGATAAACCACTAAGCGTTCATCTATTATTTTATAACATTAACTAGAAAAATGATCTAAACTTCCGACCAATTATAAAAGACTTATTTATATAACCATCATAAGGTCCATTCAGGGTGATTGTGCATAGGGAATACAACAGAGAGCAAAAAATAACGAAGGACTGTTCACTCTGAACAGCTGAAGATCCCTATACTTCTTTCCCCTGTTTTTCCTTCTTGCCTTTTCTTCTCAGGATTTTTTTGCTGTATATCTGAGTATATAGTGTAAGATCAAGATAAGATGGAATAGTATAAATCATGTTAATAAGCGTGCGTAAAAATAAATTTGTTGATTTGTTTCTTTATTCATTTCTATTAACGATGTACTTTGCCATGTACATATAATTTTAGTAATTATCAAGTAATGGGAGAATCAGTGTTTTATATATTTTAACAGCGGAAGCTTGTAGATCTTACTTTTTTGTAAGAAGCAGAAAAGATTTTTTATTTTACAATGCATATTTTATTTTTCAATTGTTATTTTTATTTTATGAAACCTGCTCATTAACTTGTAGGGGGGAGTTATAGTAAGGCAATAGATACTATTAGCCTTAATCGTAACTCTCTACATAAATAAACATAGATAATGTACAAAATTAGTATTATTTCAGTACGAGTGCGTATCTGTTTCTCTTCACCTTTCGACTCTTTTTTTTTAAAGTTTCCATTTTAATTTCACATAAGATATAAATATTCCAGCAACAGCGGTTTTTGAGTGTAATAAAGTGGTATGTTATAAACTCATATGGTTCTTGGATAAACACTAACAATAATAATCAGCTTTTTGATATATTGGGAGGTATATATTTGTTTTCAAACATTAATAAAAAAGGGAACATTCTAATAAAAATGAATATTATTTAAATAATTTTTATTCATTAGTTATGATGTTATTTTATTAAAACATTTCCAATTTCAAATGAAACATTCTAGAGAATTCGACATTTTATTTGTTTTTATTCATATTTAAGATAAACATTTTTTTCCATAGAAAAAAAAAAACATAATTTTTTTTCTCTGGTGAGGTGAAGTACTCGGTTGTCCCTGTATTGAACTTCAGCAGCCAAATTAAAAGCTCTCCTCCCCGGAAAGATGCTCTAATGAGCAAGCATTTCCCTTCATTGACTTTCATGGACCATCTCCTAAATTCGAGCCTTCTGATCAGTATTAGAATCAGTTGCTCCTCTTTCCATCTTCATCATTATCGGAATAAAACAAGGAATGCATGGTTAATTAAATTTTAATTGTTTCTCATTTCAAAGATTGGAAGTAAAAATAAAAAATAATGATTAAGAAAGAAAATGTATACGATAAAATAAAAAAATACTTTTTTAAAGGATACTGCTTCTTCCCTCATACATATCTATATTTAACTGTAAGAAAGTAATTTGATAACAAATATACGTCTGCATTTCATTTGAAAGTATTTTAAGAACTATTACATTTTTTTTTTTTTTTTTACTATTTTGCCCGGAATTGCTTTGCTATAACTGTACTGTATTTGAGTATGTACTATCTATAGATTGAATTTGCGAGATTGATTTTATCAAATCATTTTTAATATGATTAAAATTAAAAGTTTACGTAAAAAGATATTATTTTTATATTACTGTATCATTACTAATGCTCGTCCTATCTAAATCGGAATGTTCTTTTTTTGTTTGTGTAAGTAACTTAATTACCTACAATATCATATTGTCTGACATACAGGGTATAAAAAATATATACGTTTTGAGTTATTCCTAGATAATGTTTAATTTTCATCGTAACTTTTTTCCTAAAAGATAATTTTAAAATTGAAATTGTTAAGAACCTTACCAGGACAACACTGAACATTGTGGAATTAAAATTCGTACTTCGATCTTAGATAAATAGTGACGATAATTACATTTTTATTTAAAGAGATAATTTTATTAATTAAATATAAATGTAAATATAATCCTAAACTTTGGTAAGTAAATTATATGTGGAATTGAATCTTGTGCCTCTTACAAGCCAGATATATATTTTAGGTCACCAGAATTGATTCCTGTGTTTATTTATGCAAGATGCTATCTATATTAATAATAACATAATCTTTATTTTTGAAATATCATACATTTATGTAAATTCTAGAGGTATTTTTATATCGACATTGTTGCCTGGAACAAAACATTTACATTGATGAAGACATAAAAATGAAAATAATATAGAAATTGGATAGGAATGTGTAATTATTAATTTTTTTTCTGATTAAAGGAATAATAGTTAAAACTTTATGATTTCCATTATAATCTTAAATAATTAATTATTTATAGTTTACAGATAATTGATCACCTTTTACACTAAATTATTTTATGTATTGAACTGTATTTTGATCCATTTCATAAGTAAACAGTATGTTTAAATCTATTTTTAATGACCCATAATAAGTTGATGCCTTAAAACAAAATAAAATCTATTTAAACCTGATTTGGGTAATTTGTGATTTTAATTATCAATATATTTCTTTTTAATTATTGCAATATTTCTATTTAAATATGTAAATTTCTCTAGATAACATGCATTGCAAGCTAAGACGGCATTGTGTATATGAGAACTACAAACGTATATAACATTAAAATATTCACCAGTATATTAAAATGGAGGTTTATGAAAAAAAAAAAAAAAAAGGAGACCATAATGTTTACAACGAATAGAATTTCTTTTTTTTCATACCCTCCTGTAAAGATTTTAATGAGTATTTGCTACGTACATATAGGAGGTATGCTATATGTATAGCTGGGTGTGAAGGATACATATAGCATTTACATTTATTTTATTATTATTTATTATCATTTACAAATGAATTTACAACGAACAGAATTTCTTGCCCAGACAGTGACTATATCACTTTTGAAGTATTTTTTTTAAAACTGGAAGAGAAAACCATAAAGATAGTTAAATCGAGCCATATTTAAAAAAACGACTGAAATTGAAAACGGCATGAAACCCTCCATTCCCGCCCTCCATGGTTGCCTTACTTATCTGACTTTTCCAACAGACAATTATAGCGAGTAGGTTTGTCGATGAACGACATGTCACAATCTCACAAGAGGAGATCATAACACTAAAAAAAAGCAATTCTTTTGTGAATTTATAACAGTCTTTAATTTATCCGTTATGGAAAACGTTTAAAAGTTTCGGAGCTATCCCACTATCATCGGGCGTATTACAATCCCAATAAAAATTTCGTTCTATACTTACCACATTACAATAAATCAATAACTAGAATAAAATAAAATTAATTAATGTATCTTTACCATTTTCTATAATTTAATATTATCTATTCTCTTTATCTTTATAAAATTATTGCAGTCTACTATTATTAAAAATTCCAATTGCATATATATATGTAGCAGGTAGCTACATAGTAGCTAGTACAGTGGTAAAGCACTGTGCTACTAACTGCGGTACTCGGAGGCCCGGGTCCGAATCCGGATGTGGCAGATAATTATTTTGTGTTTCACTGTAGCCGTGGGTCAGCCCTTTCAGTTTAGAAGCCCTCGAGCGTCCACTAAGATTCTAGAAGTGGGTACCTTAATTGGGTCCAAATCTGGCGGTCTAGTGTGATCCTGGCCAAATCGCCTCCTTGCACAACCGTTGGTCTAGTAAAAGTCCTTTCCAACTTTAGTGGTATAGATTTCATTTTTTAAGTATATATATAAATTGTTTGTATAGATATAGCACATTTTTACCATACATTTGTTCACATTAGAACTGAAAATACAATAAAAAAATAAAAGTGCCTGTGTCCATTAAATATCTTATCAGGCCCTAAACAAAGGTTGTTTAAAACCATCAGATACCGGGGGAGCGAAAATCGGTCAGGCGCTGCCAAGTCAGGGCGAACCCCCTCCTCACCCCTGTCAAGTTTTAATTAAGAAAACCATCGTTCCAAAGTTTTCCTATCTTTCTTTTACACTTCTCTCTTTTTCGTTTTTATATTCTTCTACTTCTACCAACTTGCCCTCTGGGACAATACAGTGGTCTTTTATTGGTTGTATTGCCTTTTCAATAATAGATTAGCGAATTCCCGATAATGCGAATCTATCATCAGTAATTTGACACGTTTATTCCTTTCCCAATATAATTTCTAAATTTATGTATAATATTGGACAGAACAATTGGAAAAAAAAAATTGAATAGTAAAATTATTTAATTAAGTAGTAGTGGTGGTAGTTGTAGCAGTAGTAGTAGCAGCAGCAGCAATAGCAGTAGCAGTAGTAGTGGTAGTAGTAGTAGCAGTAGCAGTAGCAATAGCAGTAGCAGTAGTAGTGGTAGTAGTAGTAGCAGCAGCAGTAGCAATAGCAGTAGCAGTAGTAGTGGTAGTAGTAGCAGCAGCAATAGTAGTAGTAGTAGTAGTAGTAGTGGTAGTAGTAGTAGCAGCAGCAGCAATAGCAGTTGTAGTAGCAGCAGCAGTAGCAATAGCAGTAGTAGTAGTAGCAGCAGCAGTAGCAATGACAGTAGTAGTAGTAGCAGTAGCGTAACAACGGTAAAGGGCTACAGATATAAATTTCAACGCAAAGTATTGAACTTCTGAACACATATATAGATATTAACCATGAAATACTCTGAATGAAATAATCCTAATTGATGTTCAGATAACTTGCTATACCAAAATAGATATTCCGTATGCCCTGAAACTGGAATGGTTGAATGCAGCATTATCTCGTCAGGCTACGATGTAGGTCCTTGAAGCCCGCGTCACGTTTGGGTAACAAGTTCATGCCAACTGCCTGTACCTCCATCCATTCTAATATAAATCAAATATTACCTCTATAACAGAATCCTATCAAACTTCCTGAATGATAAACAGAGGTATTCGGCAATACCTTTAATAGAAACAAGATAATATTATAAATAAATTAGAAACAAACAGGTTTATCTGGCTTACAATTAAAATCAAATATGTAATAAAAAAAAAACTAAAATGGTTGTCGTTCTTTATATTCTGTATCATGTTTTCATTTCACAACATAAATGAAAGGCTCTATTTATATCTGATAGATAGGAGCTCTCACTTGGGTTTGTATAGCGAAACAAAACGTTTTGAGAAAATTATCAAAATAATTTCATTTCACAAAGATGATTATTGTTTCCTTTAGTGCACATTAGGATTCAATTAGACTGGATTAATTATAATTACAGCATTGTTATCAAATATCTTAACATTTTTATCTGATATTGTAGATATGTCTTGACTGAAGTCTCTATTAATTATTCATAAGCATGTAGATATTCTATTTTATTTGATAGTGAAAATAACATTCAGCGACGATGATTTAATAATTTTTGTTTTAAATATTAAGGTTCATTCATGATTAATGACTATTGCTTTAATTTTCTAAAGCTTTTCTGGTTGTCATGAATGAATAGAATTAACTATGTTTAAGATCTAACTATTAATTAAATTATTGAATTTAAATTTGTAATTTGTATTTCATCTTTTTTTTTTTTTTTTGGAAAATATAGGCCAAAGCTAAAATGTCACCAAATACAAAATTAAAACTAACTAAGGTTTCTACAAAGTTTAATATATGATTTTTTTGTGATTCATATATTATTAATCTTTGGTAAAGGACATACACCAGGACTACTTTAATAAATCCTGGGCTTTTTACATACTCATTTTTGGGGGTGAAGTTGACACCAAAAGGTCAAGTTGCCCCTCTCTTTGCTATGAACCCCTGCTTTCACAACCATTCAAGTACCTAACGTCAGCGGGGGTTGATATGGCAATTAACAAAAGTGACCCTGTTAATAATTCTGAAGTAGCGAGTTAAGCATCAGAGGAAGTAAGGGAAAGTATATTGATCAAATAACTTTCAGCAGCCCTAATATATGCATAAATTAATGTTTATTAAAAATTTGTGGAAGTTATGTGATGTGCGCATAGAACATCTCATTTTTTCTTAATTAATTGGACTGTGAAAATTTTAGCATTTTGTTTTACTCTAATATGATTCCCAAGTGGACAAAACATTTTGGGGCACATTAGATAATTTTCAAAGAAATAAACGATATTACTTTAAAAATTTTATTTTAGACTTTCTTTTGAAAATATGTTTGTTTTTTCCAAAATGCCAAAGGAGGCATTTCTGCCTTTTTGTTTCGAACAGCCCAGTGTAATTTAGCTTTGATGAAGTAACTCCTGTCTGTAATCAAGTCCGCCATTGCCGCACATGCAAATATGTGATCGCCAGTGATCTCACCTTCTCCACACAGTCTGAAGACTCAACCATTCCTATTCTCTTCAGTTGGTGCCGCAAATAGTCCAGTAGCCAACCTGAAGCACGCCACTGATACCGCTCTTGGTAAAGTCAAAGGAGGGCGGCTCTTAGGATCTAGCAATGCCGCCCAGTTCTGCCCCCACATTCTCCTCTATTCCTTTCCTCTGCTCTTTCAGTGATAGCGCTTCGGGCCATTTCTTGGAAGATGCGGCAGTGGTTGGCTTCCCCCTAACCGTGCAAGTCGATCCGCCTCCTCATTCCCATGTATACCACAATGGGCTGTAATCCACTGCATTACCAATGCTTTAAGTATTTCTCTTTTACATTCTATAGACTTCCGGCATGCAAGAATTCTTTGAATGTACATAAATGTATATAGATACATTTTTATTTCATATTATTTCTTATTTTCTATTTAAAACAAGTTAGAAAATAAATCTATAATTTATTAGTTTACTTTATTATATTTTTTAAAAGAAGGAACCTTTTTAACGTTGAAACCTCCTATTAAACTATGGTAAGTTTCAATTCGCTTTTCAACTTTTACTCATGCCGAATCAGTATCTTACTAAATGTATTTTATAACAGTTTTCCAACTTTGAAATGTGCGGAAAAAATTAGGAATTTACTCAATAATGTATTCCGTCAAAATATAATAAACACTCCAAGACCTAACGGCTACATTCACATATTAAATGTTGCTACATTCAGTTATTAAATACAATTATTAAAGGTTGAAATATGTAATTAAAAAAAACGTTTTTTTTTTAATATTTAAGTATGTATATGAATTTTAATTGGCTCTACACAACAATGAATGCCAGTATAGTTGCCAATAATGAGAGGTCAGAAACCAGATGGATAGGCAGAATCAACAAAGATGGGAAACAGTTGCATGCATCAAACTGGAAAGGAATAGCCCAAGATAGGCAGATGTGGAGAAGCTGGTTCGGGGGACTAAGAGTTTGTAGAGCAAAATAAAAAAAAAATCTGTATTTTTTTTTAACAACGCAAAGTACATTAAAGGAGAACAAAATACATGTAAATGAAAATTTTAGCATGTAGCCTCGTTAAGAGCCAGCAAAAAATATAAACAACATGAATCTGACTCGTAAAATGTAATTTTTCATGTGTGATGAACGTCATTATACCTCGGTTCCCTTGTACCCAATCACCATAAACAATGAGAAAAATTGCCTTATCGTTTGCATCTGTATACTCATTATATGTCAAGCTTCAAGGCCCTATCCGGAAATCATGGTGCTGAAAAACTTCTACGTCTTATTTCGAAAAAAATATAAGTCTTATTTCATCTGCCAGTCAGACTTTAGCGGGGTCTTAAAAAAAAAAAATGAAAATTTTTATACATATGAATTCAGTACTTTTTCAGTTTGACCTCTAATAACTTTATATATGAACTTGTGATAAGTTTTTCATATGTATTTGTTTCGTCCTGCTTAAACATATATTGAATCTTTTGTAGCAGATGGACTTTCTACTACAGCTTCAAAATTAAATATTTTAGAAACTTCAAGCTCTGTAGTCATTGTCTATACTTGTCCCTATATTCGTTGAGGTAAGTGTCTTTCTTCTACCAACCTTTCGATAAGTGTGAACACGTAATTTTTTAAATGAAGTTTGTTTATTATCTATTTTCAATGCCAGCTAGGCAATAGTATTGTCATTTTGATCGAAATTGTCAGTAAGAAATGTGACAAAACCATTTTTAGGTCATTTCAAAACATTATTTTGTGTGTTAGGGGTTATATAATATCCGTATCGTCATTGTATTTAATTTATTTTGTGCATCTTTTTTTTTTATGTGGTCGGTTTCCCATATTTTTTTTTTAAATAACCAGGAGTACGGACTTGGAAAATTTTTAATAAATATATATTATCACTCACGATAATATGGTTATTCTTAGCAAGCCAGGAAGCAGTATGACACAACTATGTTTTCGGTGTTAAATTTTGTAGCACAAAAGCGCTTATTCATCCCTGTTTCCTCAGTCTGGTGTTGTACCTCAGGGTAGTATCCTTGGTCCTATCCTTTATA